>NW_021604577.1:8572804-8648880 GCF_004785775.1 Grammomys surdaster
TAATTCGAGGGTGGGGAGGTGGGAGTTGGGGGGTAGGTGGGGCACATCTTCATAGAAGTAGGAGGAGGGGGGATGGGATAGGGGGTTCCTGGGCAGGGGGCAGGGATGGGGTAAGGGGATAACATCTGAAATGTAAATAAAATATCCAATTTAAAAGAAAAGTCTATTCTTTTCTAATGAGAATAGAAAGGGAATAGATTCTCAGTGGCCGGGATGTGAGGAAGAACTAAGAGGAGTAGAAGGAGGGGAAACTATAACCAGGATATATTGTGTGAGAAAATAATCTGTTTCAATAAAAGAGGAAAATGATAAAATATTGAGATACAAAAGAAAATGTTTCTTTTTTTCTGTTGTAAAGATATTTTATACAGAATGTTTATCAGGGATTAGAATGAATGCCCCTAGTACATATAAAATTCACATGCTACTCACAACCAGAGCATATGTCATTCATATATATATATATATATATATATATACACACACACAAATGGAGAGAGATGATTATATTCAAACATAAGATAACTCAATTTTTAAAATTAATTTATTTATTTTAAACTCCAACTTTTATTCCCTTCATGGTCCACCTTCTAACTGTTCCATATCCTATACCTTTCCCTGCCTCCCTGTCCCCACTAGTATGTCCTCACCCCCCACCCTACCAGACCTCTCAACTCCCTGGGTCTCCAGTCTCTTGAGGGTTAAGTGCATCTTCTCTTACTAAACCCAGATGCAGCAGTCCTCCATTGTTTATGCATTGGGGTCCTCATATCAGCTGGTGTATGCTGTCTGTGTAGTCTTCCAGTGTTTGAGAGATCTCAGGGGTCCAGGTTAATTGAGACTGCTGGTCCTCTTACAGGGTTGACCTCTTCCACAGCTTCTTCTAGCTTTTCCCTAATTCGGTCACAGGGGTCAGAAGCTTCTGCTCATTGCTTAGGTGCACAAATCTGCGTCTGACTCTTTCAGCTGCTTGTTGAGTCTTTTGGAGGGCAGTCTTTTGATAGGTTCCTTTTTATTATGAGTTCTCCATAGCCTCAGTAATAGTGTCAGGGCTTAAGACCTCCTCTTGAACTGGATCCCACTTTGAGCCTGTCACTGAAACTTCTTTTCCTCAAGTTCCTCTCTATTTTCATCCCTGCAGTTCTTTCAGACGGGAACAATTATGGGTTAGAATATTGACTGTGGCAGACCCCCTCCCTCACTTGATGCCCTGTCATTCTGTTGGAGGTAGACTCTATAATTTGACTCTCCCGACTTTTGAACATTTCACTCCCTTTGAGTCTTGAGAGTCTCTCACCTCCCAGGTCTCTGGTGCATTCTAGAGAATCTTGAATGGCTGAGAAGCACATTTCAAAGAAATACTCAAAGTCCTTAGTGATCAGAGAAATGCAAATTAAAATGACCCTGAGAGTCCACCTTCCACCAATCAGAATTGCTAAGATCAACACCTCAGGCAACAGTACATGTTGACAGGAATGAGGAGGAAGAGGAACACTCCTCCATTGCTGGTGGGATTGCAAACTGGTACAATCACTCTGGAAATCAATATGGAGGTTCCTCAGAAACTGGAAATAGATCTACCTGAAGACCCAGCAATATCACTCTTGAGAATATACCCAAAAGATGCCCCACCAGGCGACACGGACAGAAGTTCCACTATATTAATAGTAACCTTGTTCGTGATAGCAAGAAACTGGAAACAACCCAGATGTCCCATAGCAGAGGAATAGATATAGAAAATGTGGTTCATTTACACAATGGAAAACTACTCTGCTATTAAGAATAAAGATATCATGAGTTTTTTAGGCAAATGGATGAAACTAGAAAATATCATTCTGAGTGAGGTAACTCAGACCAGAAAGGAAATGCATGGTATGTACTCACTAATAAGTGGACGTTAGCCAGTTTAAAAAAGTACAGAATGCCCAAGACACAGTTCACAGAACTCAAAAATGTTATTAAGCAAAGTCCCAAGTGAGGATGCTTCAGTCCCACTTGAGAGGGAGAAGAAAATAATCACAAATGGGGAGGGAAGGAGGGACCAGAGAAGGGAAGGAAAGTGGATGAGGAGGGCCGGGAAGAGGAGAACCTGATCTGGTATTGGGTGAGGGAAAAAGACTGAATCCCTAAGGACCAGCAAAAAGAATGGAAACTGGCAAACTCAAGAGGTTGATGGACCCTCCAGAACCCTTGGTTTTTAAAAGACTCACTTGATTAATTTATTTCCTAGTTCTCTTTACTATTCTTAAACTGGATTAATTTGTATTTACCTGTACTGAGATATAGGTATAAAGTCTCTAATAAAAACTAAGAAATTGTGTATTTCAACATTCTAGTATATTCTATATGTGCTCTACTATTAAGTTTATAAATGTTAAAGAATTGTATAATTACCTAGTAAATTAATGTTTTCTAGTTCTAAATGAATCCTCTCCTTATGGTGATATTGTTTGCTTTGAAAGTGGCTGTTTGGTTTAAATAGCTACTTCAAATGTTTTTAATTAGCCACATAATGGCTGCTGTGTTTTGAATATGATTTAAAGCTTTCTCAAAGGTGCAATGTGATTGAAAACTTGTCCACAGGATGAACTACCTGGAAATGATAGGAAAGTACTAACATTAAAAATAATAATAAGTACAAATATACAATATCATTATAAAGGAATGTTCAACATATATTACCAATTAATGCAAATAAAACATATACTAATTCTATCTCTCAGTAGTCCAACTAGCTTTAATTAAAAAAACAAACAGTGAATGCTGTTAAGAAGCAGAGTCCTAGGGCTGGTGAAGATGGGATGCAAATTACTCAGCCACTACTGAAGTGAGCATAGAACTTCCTCAACCACCTAAAATTGGAACTACCATAATATCTTTATTTACCACTCCTGGCTGTCTAACCAAAGGAATATAAGTCAGCATAAATGGAGATGTATTTATATTCATGTTTATTCCAGTAATAGTTACAATATACAAGTAGAGAATCAACCTATAGGTTGCCATGTATATGTATAAGAAGTTTTATTTAACCATAAGGAGAATGATATGATATCATTCTCAGAAAAATGCAACTGACAATGATCATATTAGGTAAATAAACCAGTTTCAGAAAAATATGCTTGGTCACAAATGCTCGACATATCCAATGGAAAAAATATCTTTCCATTTTTTTTCATTTGTGGGTATCTCTTATTTATACTTCATTTTTTCTTTTCTCCTTCAGATTTAAATATTGTCTCTGATCAACTTTGTTGTCATATTTGTATGAATGTATATGTGATTTTTTATGTATTACACATATATATATATCCATATATATATCCATATGTACACATATGTGGGTGCATATGTATGCAATATATATATATATATATATATGTATATATATATGTGTGTGTGTGTGTGTGAAAGTATAAATGGTATATATATATATATATATATATATATATATGAAAGTATAATGAAAAGTATAATAAAGGAGTATTATACAGAAAAAAAAGGGCTAGCAGAAGAAAGGAAGGAAATAGACATATATGGGATGAAAGTGTTAAAAGTACACAATGTGCTTAAATGAAAATACGTTTAAGAAACCCATCATTGTATGACAAATCTATGTGCGCTGGCTAGTTTTATACCAGCTTGACCCAGCTGGAGTCTGTTAGAAAAGGGAATCTCGAAGGACAAATACTCCCACCAAATTGGCCTGTATGGCATTTACTTGATTGATTGATTAATGATGTAAGAGGGTCCAGCTCTCTGTGGGTGGTGACACTCATGGGCTGCAAGTTCTAGATACTATAAGAAGCAGGTTTAACAAGCCATGGCAAGCAAGCCAGTAAGCAGTACGCCCTATGCCCTCTGGCTCAGCTCCCACCTCCAGGTAAGTGATCTGTTTGAATTCCTGGCAACTTCCTTCTGTGATAAGGAAGAATCTAGAGGGAGGGCAGTGGACATAACCCTTTTCCTCTGCATGTTGCTTTTGATCATGTTGTATGACCACTGAAATAAAAACCCTGACTAAGACAATATATGATTAACAATTTTGAGAACTAATTTATCTATGAATATTTTTAAGAGACAGGACATAGAACCAAATCTTTAGTTTCTAGGGAATATGTTCTTAGAATACAGCCTTCCTTTGGTGCCTTAAGTTTTCCTAACACAGTTGCTGCAAAACACACAATCCTTGTCCTACCAAGCTCACTACACTAGGTGTGAGATGTGATTTTTCCTTTGCCTGCACAGTGCCATTCATTCTTCACCAAGTAGACTGTCTACACCTACATGACTGAGTCAAATATACTTCAACGCGTTATACATATTCAAAGACAGACACTCCCTTGTGGTGCAAATCTGATGACTGATACAATAGTGCCTTTTTCCAATCTATTCCTATTCATCTATTTTCTTACTTTGAAACATAAAGCATTACTTTTTTAAAATACAAATTAAAGCTTGGATATGGTGTTATTATTCATTTGCTCCAAAACAGATAGTTTCTATTTTTCAGGTTAGGTGCAAAGAAAATTTTTCTTTCTCTCTGTTTTGTCCGATGCGAAAGCAAGAGATCTATTTTCCAGAGAGTCAGGGTCAACCCTCAATCAGTCTCTCTAGGCGAGTGACAAGAAAGCAACCCTCAATGGCTATGACAAGCAGTTCTTATACATTTTCGGGGTACAGGTTGCATCAGCAAGGTTACAATTCAAACTTATTGACTAAGCATATTGACCTTTAAATCTATTGGCTGCCAAGCATGACAGTCAGTACAATCTGAGAATTTGTTTACTCAAGAATGTTCCTGTGGGTGGAGAATGGAACTTGGCTTAGACTTGACCTGAGGCAGGTGGATGTAAGGGTGGTGAAACCCCTAGGACTCTTGATTCCACCCCTTTTTCATGTACAAGCTCCATTCTTGGAGCTACACTCAGGAGTCTCTGGTAACTAATTCATATTCTTCAGGTCTCATATTGTTGGTGTATGACCATCAGCTGTGCTGCTCCTGTTCTCTCTTTTATGAAGGCTATTAGCTTGTTTACTATGCAGAATCCAAAGGTCAACAATATCAGGAGAACAATTAGGGGTGCTAACAAAGTAGATATGAGGGTAGTTGACCAAGGGGATGAGTTAAGCCATGACTCAAACCAGCCTTGACACGACTCTCTTTCTGTCTTCCACTTGGCTAGCCCTTCTCTCACCTTGGTCATTGAATCCTTAAATACATGTGGAAAGGTCTCCAATATGTGCTTCCCAATGTTTTGTACTCCCAGATAGCACAAAAAATGTTTTTGGCCCCCCTACTCTGATGGGCCTGCTGCTGGCTTCTCCCATCTCAAGGGCACACATATAGGGGTTTCTCGCAGGACACTCCTTAACATTGGGTGTCCACAAACTAAGCCCCACACTCCAAGGCTCCTTCTGGGACAAGGTTTAGATTTGCAAATTCAGCATTTTATCCAGCCTAAATGTATTTCTGGTTGCATGCAGTTAGTCCAACTTCAGGTTTTGTTTGTTTTATTTTTGTTTATTTTTTTCCAAATTTTCCTCTTTTAGATTTAAACATTCCACCTGATTAATTTCTGGCTTTCTTTCTCTATATTAGATTCAACTTCATGTTTTGTTTATACTGTTGAGTTAGTACGTGTGTGTGTGTGTGTGTGTGTGTGTGTGTGTGTGTGCGCGCACACACACACACATACACACAAGATAATCTATGTTCTAGTAACATTGTAATGTTTCCATGTATTTTCAAGGACTTCCGAGGCATACTTACATTTATGACATTTCAAAATTCATGACATCAGCTATATCTTTATTAATAAATGAAATTGGCAGTGGGCTAACCAAAAATGGTAAATTCTACTGGGAAGTTTTTGTTCTGTTTTGTTTTGGATTAGTTTGGTTTCATTTGGATGTATTCATTTTTGCTTTGTTTATATGAAAATTGGAGACAAAAATTTCATTTGTCCCTGGCTGGTTTTGAATTCTAAACATTGAGGGTGGCCTTGAATTTAGAATCCACTGCCTTTTCTTCTTACCTCTGGAACTCTGGGAATACAGGCATGTGACAGCATGCCTAATTTATGGTGCATGAGAAGGAATGCAGGGCTTTGTGAGTGCTAGGCGAGCATTCTGTCAACTAAGCTACATCCCAGACTTCCTCAAGGTACTTAATGAAAATGTGTACCATACCATCTATCTTAAAATTCCGTTAGCTTTACATTGTTTTGTGTAGACAAGACTCCTAGCCAGTATAATTTTGTTCATTTTCTAAATGTCTTTCAGTAATTTTTTCATCAAAATTTCTCTAACCAGTAAAGGAAAAGCTCAGAGTGGTTGAATAGAGGAATACAATTGTCATATTAGATTATATGTCAAAAAAGTCTTCAGTTAAAAAAAAGAAAAGAAGACAAGAAAAGCTGAGTATAAGTGGATAAGAAAGGACTGAAGGCAGGTCATGGGGACAAGTTAGGAAAAATGATTTTAAAAATCAGCTGTTTTAATTGTGTGTTTGTTTAGTTCTAATTCTGTCATGGACTTGTTTGTTTCATGGTGTTCTATCCTATCATCTCCACACCAATCCATATTGGAAGTTGTATCTGCAGGATTCAGCTTTGTATTGCTCTGATTTGTTGATCAAATGTATAACACGATAAATAACATTGTTCTGTTCTTTAGCCATGGTAGAGTAAGAGTCGATAAGAGGGTTTGTCTTCTGTGCTAAGAGTTTTAGATTTTGTTATTTTTAGTTTGTTTATATACTCACATAGAAGAAACAGCATGATAATAGTATTTTCCCTCTGACATATATATTATACTGAAAAATCATCTAATATTGAACCATTCATGCTACATACAATTAATAGATTCATATATATGGAAGATTAGTGTTATTGAATTCTAATGGGGACAGCTTTCATTCCTGTCCATTGGTGGGGAGTAATTTATAGAATGTCTGCCAAGTAAACATAATGTTAAGAATAGAGCTAGAAAGAAGATCTTAAAAACATCTACAAGATGTGCAACCTATAATATATCCTGGGACCTGAAGTTTAATAGCGAAAATAAATATGCTTCAAACTTATGGTAAATGTTTATGTCTAGAATCTAACCAACAAATCATTCCAAAGTGTTTCTTGAGTAAATTCAGAATAAATAAGCGTGAAAACCAGTTATTACGAAGTACAAAAATAGTCAATAAATAGAAAAGAAAAGATCCATTTTTTAAGTATCTTGTGGTACATGTTGCTGTTCCAGTTATACTCCATAGTAGCATGATGAGTTAGACCTTCAGAGTCCTCAAATTGTTCTTGAATTTTCCAGGAAGCTAGGACAAAGTCAACCAGAAAACAGAAACTGCACAGAAGCAACTACATGTAGCCATTGAATATAGAGTAATACTTGACTGTGTTACTTAAAAGAGGATTGATTAGAAGTTTTATTTGAAATTTGAGCATGATCTCCATTTTCTGCTATATTGCAACAAAAAAAGAATTACACATCTTAAGGGTCATCTTGTTGCGTATTTAAATTCTTCAAATGAAAATGAATTTTAAAATAACGCAATCCTAATTTAAAATGTTTTAAATAACCACATTTACCCCAACATTAATTTTCTCGTCGTAACATCTCAATTACATTTCCATTGCAAATAGCTCTACTTTGATGATTTGTAATCAATTTTATATTTATATTGTGATAACAAAAATGTGTGCTTGATGACTAAATCACTTAAGGCAATAATTTTACTATACAAATCTACATAATTGGTCTGACCAAAACATATTTGTGTACAGAGCTTGGATGAAAAAAAGAGTTATTTTGATGATAAACCTACCTTATCATAACTATGCCTCTGGGATTACTACTAATTTAGTAAAACTGAATAAGGATACCATGCTATGACTATAGGCTTGTATTCACACACACACACACACACACACACACACACACACACACAGCCTACACTTAAAATGTTAGTTTATAGGAATTTAAATGCAGAGAGTATATTGTGTGTAACATCCGTGTAAAGATTTAATTGTTGCATCTCTGGTTTAAAAGAAAAGTAAATCTCATGGTAAAGTTCTCAGAATGCTTCTAAATGATGAGTACCAATCTATTTAAAATGTTTTATATCTTACTTGTGATATCATAAATGACATGGTATGATGGGATTTGTATGAATATATGTCAAAACAAATAGGTAAGATTTTAACAACAGAAAGGAACTTTGAGAATCAATATTCAAATTGATAATTGTGGAAGAATAAATCAAGACAAATTGATGAGGTTAAAAATAACAACATTATTGCATTATTTTATAATCCCCATATTATGCATGAGATAAAGTTGATTCAAAGACGCTAAGGACTCTTCAGGCTCTTACGATTTCAAACAACTCTTCTTAAGTGACAGTTATGTCAAGTAGATAGAAATTATGTCCACAATACTAAAAGATACCATTCTTGATCTTTTGTTTCCTAATTAGTACAGCTTTATTTGCATGATTCAATTTCTGAAATAAAAATTCAAATCTTTCTTCTCCTCTGCCTCCTTTCTACCTAATTCTGTCTCTCTCTGTCTCACTCTGTCTCTCTCTGTTTCTCTCTATCTCTGTCTGTCTCTGTCTCTGTCTTTCTCCATATGTGTGTGTGTGCATATCTATGTGTGTGTGTGTGTACTTAGATTTTTCAAAACTACTTTAACAAGGGTTCTCAAACGCTTTGACCCTCTTTTATCCCATCATTGAAAGGTAGTTAGGATAATGGGGCTATAAACCTGTTTAGAAGTAAATCTTTGGGGTGATATCAATCTTTGTTTTCATGATACATCAGTCAATTTCAGAAATGTCAACAAACATGAATCATCATCAGCAGCAGCACACAATTCACCTGAAGCAGCCAGGTCTTCTCTGAACAGGCACAAATCAACAAAGCAACTGCAACCAGGTGGAATCCCAGAAGTTTTCTGCTGTCCCTCTCCAATGAAGTGACAATCAGTGAAGACTCGAGACCAACAAAGCATTGCACAGTTAGAAATACAATTGCATCATCACTATTTGTTGGGTCCTACTTATACTCTCTCTAAACATCATGTTCTCTCACCAATCTGCTTCAGCTAAACATCATGAGTCTATTTCAGCAAAACGTATGAGTCTGCTTCAGGAAAGTATCACATGACACAACTAGAAATTTCATATGTGTGTGTGTGTGTGTGTGTGTGTGTTCTGGTTCTGATCTCATGGAAGAGCAGCCAGTGCCCTCAACCACTTAGCCACATCTCTAGCCATCTCATTCCTTTTTATGTTACTGTCAGAAGTGTATAGACTATTCTCATTTTTATAGATTTTCAATATGTTTAAAATATAATTTTGTGCTTTTGAGCATAACAGCGATAGAATACTAATAAAATTTGAGTACTTAAACAGAAATTTAATTTTATATCAGAGGCTCTTCTACTTTTTTGTTAGTGTTCATGAAAATAGCTTTTAGGTCTATGATTATGAAATATTAAAATGTCAATTAACATTTCATCAAAATACTAGTATTAATCCTCAGTATTTTACTTCAATAAAAATAGTATTTAAGTATTATTTGCTTAAGATGCTTTGGGAGTTCCATTCAAATATAAAATAAAATATGTAATTCATTTGATAGAGCCCTTGCTGACCATTCATGAAGCAGCAGATTTATTCTGGTCTCTTGACTATTTGCCTTTTACTCCACTTTGGCAATTAAAGTCAGAAAAAAAAAATCAAGAGTTTGTGGTGATCTTGGTTGGAGATCATCCTGGACTACACCCTATTTGAAAAACGTATAAAATCTAAGAAAACAATTTCTTATCAATTAATAAGTATTATATATATATATATATATATATATATATATATATATATATCAAAAAATCTGTCACATATTTCTTGTTGTTATTTGAAATGCTTTTTGGAAAACTTGGAAAATTCAAATTCACAAAAAACAGAAAATGATTACATATTTTAATAAGATTTAGGTGAAATTATTGCTCAATATTTTTCAGTAGTATTAACTTTTACTCATAAAATATACCATTCCTTTATTTGTCTCCTTAGTAGTAGCTGTGGTGAAGCAATAGAATGAAAATACATCTTGTAGCCTAAGAGACTGGAGCTTTTACTGAACCTCACAGCCACGTAAATACTACACCTAGAGATCACTTAGGATGGCCTGATATCCTGCTCTCTCTATACTCAGCAAGCTTGTTTAAAGTGACTTTAAAAGACTAATGTAGCAACCAACCTTACTTGCTTTCAATTTCTCATGTAATTTGAATTTTTCAGCCTAAGTGAATTCATAACTGTAATCTTTTTTGAAAAAAAATCTTATTTATTCTTTATGAGTTTAAAATAATGCACTCCAGTCCCACTCATGTTCCTGTTCCCTCGTATCGAGCTTTGCCCTTGCAACCCTTCCCCCCCACACACACACGCACAAAACCAACATAGGTGCATACAAACAACAAAACAAAGCACCAAAAATAATCTCTTAGTGGAAGCTATCGTATGTCACAGTGTGCCCCACAGAGGGATCTCTGTCCAGACATTTTACCTCGCAAATGTTCAATGAGTCATTTGTCTGGCTTCTGTAACATTCAGTGGAGTACAATGTATGAAGGTTTGAGTCTGTATATTAAATTGTTAATTCTGTACTGGCAAAGAGCTAAATGCTGGCAGGATTCTGGTATTGCCATTTCTATGGCCTATCACTGGGTTTTCTATTTTGTAAGTATTCTTTCTTCTTCACCAGCCTAAGGCAATCTAAAATTGTATCTTTGTGTAATAAAGATCTGATGGCCAACAGCTAGGCAGTAAGTTGAGGGAGAATCTTCTGTGCAGAAAGAGGGTTTCTGGAAAAAGAAATCAAAGTGGGAGACTCATCCAACAGACAAGGCAGTAAACCAACAGACCAGAGCCGAGCCGAGAGGTAGTCCACATGACGGGATACAGAGCCAGGATTAGTCAGGTTATAGTAGTCAGGAGACTGCCCTAGCTTTAAAATATTAATAAGCCCCTGTGTCGTTATTTATATCACTGGTGGATGTGAGATGGTCCAGCTACAAGGACACCATCAATATTGGATCCTCATCAGATTCCTCCTGGTTTTGCTGTTGTTGCCCTGTGTCATGGAGATCATGCAGCTTTAGATCAGGAGGACTGGATATTTCACTTGTTCCAAGTATTTGGAGATACTATAGTGGTGGGCTAGCTCAGTATTCCACATCTGCCCTGGGTCGTAGCTGAGCTGGTCTGTGCATAGGCTCTACCTATCTGGTGAGCTCTCCAGCACTCCTCCAGCTAGACTACCCAATCCCAGTGCTGCCATTAAGAGGAGGCAAGGTTAGCTCTCCTGATCTCATGCCCTCAGGCCAGCTCATGTATCCAGACCTCCTGCTCCATCTCCACTGTGCTGCCTAGTCAAGTGTGAGGCCCACTCCCCCAAATACTGCAACTTGCAAGATGCTGGGCCAGATATCTTGCTCTTAAATCCTATAGGCTGGCTCACATGAATCCTGAGGACCAGGGCAAACTACTGTTCTGCGGAGGTAAGGTACACAGGCTGCTCTTCCAGGTGTTGCATCTGGTGAGGGACAGGACCAGCTTACAGACTTTCCACACTACCTCAGGTGGTTTTGGTGAGAAGACAGAGAGCACCATCCTCAGATCTATGTTACCTCACAAGTGGAAGGATCAGATCTACCATGCTTTTGCTCTTGGGGCTGGTTCACCTGAGCCCAGTGAAAATTCTACTGTCCTGCCCTGGCTAAGGATCTTACCTGGACTAGCTCTAGGCTTTCAGAATAGCCATTTCTTTCCCACTTCCATGTCAGAACTAACATGTCAACAGGTTTGAATTTTAGAATCTGTTAATTTAGCAAGCCACCAACTTCCATCAAAGCTAAGAATGTCATCTCACATCTTGGAACCACAGAACAACTCCCTCATCTTGATGTACCTTCCTCATTGATGTATCCACTAATGACATTTTACCTTGTGATTTTCTTTGTTCTAGAAAACTCGGATATTTCATTGGGACGTGAAATAAGTGCTGAAGAGAGAAAATACATTAAAATGTTGAAAACAACCATATCCACTATAAATACTGGAAACAGCATTCAGGTATTGCTTGTTCACGTTGTTTTGTTTATTATCTGGGTTAGTTGGGTGAGGTGGACTTGGTGACCTAATCCATTGTAAAACATTTAAACATTTTTGTCAAGTATCACTCAACCTCTCTACATGTGATTCTGTGATATTCAGTAAGCACAAAGCAAACAATTTTATTAAGGAGACACAGACACATATTCAGGGAAAAACAGATTCACAAGAAAGATCTTCATTCAGGAGCAAATTCAGATTTAGACAACAGATGGATGAGAAGATACAGGGAGAGAGAAATAGAGAATAATTCAAAGTCAGATTTCTACTTGGATAAATTACCCCAAGAGGACGTGCTTTATCACTTAGTTTCCTTAATGAGAAACTGACACGTTTTGGGTACTCTGAGGCTATTATTAATGTTTTCAAATAGACAGGTAACTGTTGATTGATTTTAAGAGATTTTCCAGAAATCCATCTCTTACGTAGTTTGTAAGACATGTTTAATGAAACTTGCTACTCAAATGCATATTCCTTACTCTTTCCGTATGTTGACAACCTTTGTGTCTATTTTAGGATGATTGCTCTGCTGTAAACATCTTGTTAGTCTATTTTGATTTTCTAGCAAAATGAAACAACATATTTTTGCTATGTCTTTGGTTTAGCTGGCTTTGTAACTGAAGAACTAAAAAAATAAATGCACACAAACACATTGACCCAATCTAATTGTCTCAATGTAGCATATTGCTCTATTTTTTTCTGCAATAATAGACACTGAAAGATATGAGTAGTAATTGTATATATCTTGATTTTGGTACTGGCTAGCAGTATACTACTAAGTTTTTCTTTAATAATTGAGCATCATGTTTAATGAGTGCTTTCATGTACTGAGAAAGTTCCCATCAATTTTTAATTAATTAAATGTTCTTATTTAATCATTTCATATTTAAAGTAACTAAAAACTTTAATAATCGTTGTGATGATCTTCTAATCAGACAATATAATAGATGATTTATTATGGTGAGAATTATGATTCAATGCCAGATTGCCACAGTAGATGGTTTAGCTGTCATTGTTTAAATGACATAGTTCATAACTTATCACCTTCACATTTGAATTGACAAAAATGTTTGTAAAATATTTTCATTTTGATATTTGTCCTTATCTCATTGTGATATTTAATTAATATTAAACTCATCAAATAATGTCAGGGTGAACAGTTTTTATGTCATTCCTTAATTAGTGAGTATAATATTGGCTCAGTGTATTTCTGAATTATCTGGTAGGACTAGCCTTTATATTTTGGTGAGAATCATGAGCTTGAATTTTCAGATATTTAATCATTGATTTAAAGTGTAATAATTATTACCACTTATTTGTCTTTTCACATAACTTGGTTATTTTTAGGAGACTTTAAGTCAAACTATACATTTACGTATTTCTTTATATGTATGTCTACTATAGAATGAAATACAAAATTATTTATAAAATATTTTTATAACCATTTATGGACTTTAGTATCTCTGCATGCATGGATGTATCCCTATATACTAATTAATGTATCTATGACCTTTTATTTTCTCTATTTATGTTTACCTCCCTTTTTCATTTTAATGGACTACTTCTTTCATATGTTTGTTTTTCTTTTGATTTTTAAAGAGAAATAACATTTAAATCTTGTACTAAGATGCTCTATAGAGAAATCTCACTATATACAGTGTGTGTGTGTGTGTCTGTGTGTGTCTGTGTGTGTCTGTGTATGTCTGTGAAAGAGAGAGAGGGAGGGAAGGATGAAGGGAGAGAGGGAGAGAGAGAGATTGAAATGGCTTGAAGGAAGAAGTTGATAGAATGACAGAATTATAGCAGGCAGTTTTTCCAGAATCTAGAGTGATCAAGTGAGGTACAGAAAGTCAGACAATATGCTTTCAATTCTAGCACATGTACTAAGAACACCTTTTCTCAAAGTCACTATGCAGATGGAGTTCCCTCTCCTTATGAGAATGGCAGCCTTTTTGTTAACATCAATATTTATAGACATGACGCATATGTTAGAAAATAATGTGTATTTTATATTATTCATTCAAGAAGCTAATTAATGTTCATGGTTAAATGAAATTTGATGTTCATAAGATTTGTTTCAAATGTGTTGTTTGTTTCCTGTATCTATTGCTGACAAAACATATGAAAATCCTTAAAAATATGATATTTATTTTCTAAAATATCCTTCTCAAGTTTATAAAAATTATTTATTTTATGGGTGTGAGTATTTTTCCTGCATATATGTATATGATGTATATATAAGTGCCATTGTATATATCCAGTATCTGTGGAGGCCCGAAGAATAGTCAGAATTTAGAGTTAAAGACAGTTGTGAACCACCATGTGGGTGCTATGAACCAAAACTAGGTCCTCTATAAGTTCAGGAAGTTCTCTTAATTGAGAAATAATTTCTCTAGTCCCATTAAAGTTTTGATGTATGTATTAAGAGCATGTTATTAGGAATATGTGGTTGAAAGCTAATATCTTTATATTAAATACAAGTTTTCACTTCTATTTTCAATGCTACTATTTTGCTATCAATCTTCAGCATTTAAGTTAGTGATCAATAAAAGATAAATCAAATATTTGGCTGATAATTTAATAGGGCATTTTATAATGTTATATAAGACATTATAATGTTTTTCACGTTACATTATGTCCCCATCCTGAAAGAAACTAAAACATTAAAGCATAGGAATCAAATTTTCACTCCTTAATTCATTGACTAATCTTAAGTAAAAGAACTAAGAAAGAATCATTTTAAACTGAGATCAAACAATAATAAAATACTTTGAACCACAAATAATCATAAATTGAATTGTATATAAATAGGTATAAATAGTAACATTCGAGGAGAAATACCTACCTGAATCCAACCCCATTCCTGTAGAATACAATATTAACATTTAGCCACTGCTCAGTCAAGATTTCCTCTTTTCACATATATGAACAACATTCTACTGAAATACTCTCTGTAATTCCTTCCAAACAGATATTCTAAGACCAAGATTTCTCCAAGTGGAAACACCTTAACATCAAGGAGGCCTTAACATAGCATGTATGTTTTCTAGATTCTTCCTAGCATGCCAGAGAATCAGAAAACTTGAACTTAGATTTGTGTTGAGAAAGCTGACCCATATCCTAGACCCTTCAAAGGCCCCATCATGCTGTTTATCTCAGGTACAGGAGCCTCTGTTTCCTTAGAGTTCCTCTAAGCTTTAGCCTATCTGTCTGTCTGAGTATGTCATTCACAACTCTTCTGAAAAATTTCTTATTCCTCAATAAGGAGTCACAATGTTCTTTAAACCATCCCCATCCAAAATCTAATAGTTCCCTTTCTACCAGACCTTACCCTCGAGATCTCAATCTAAAATAAATAAAGAACTCAAGAAACTAGACATCAACCAATCAAATAATCCAATTTAAAAATGGGGTACATATTTAAATAGAGAATTCTCCATAGAGGAATCTCTAATTTCCACGAAGCACTTAAAGAAATGTTCCACAGCCATAGTCATCAGGGATATGCGAATGAAAACAACTCTGAGATTCCATCTTACATCTATCAGAATGGTTAAAATCAAAAACTCAAGTGATAGCTCATGAGGGCGAGGATCTGGAGTAAGTGGAACATTCCTCCATTGCTGGTGGGAGTGCATACTTTTACAATCTTTTGGGAAATAAATTTGACAGTTTCTCAGGAAATGTGTTTTGATCTAACTCAAAACTCAGCTATACTATTCCTGGGTGTGTACCCAAAAGAAGCTACATCATTCCTCAAAGACATTTGCTCAACTATGTTCATAGCAGCTCTATTCATAATAGTCAGAAAATGGAAATAACCTATATGTCCATCAGTCAAAGAATAGAAAGAAAAAATTATTTACACAATGGAGCAATACTCAGCCATTAAAAAAACGACATCATTAAGTTTGCAAACAAATGGATGGAATTTGAGAAGATCATCCTGAGTGAGGAGTGTTGAGGGCATCCTTTTGCAAATAGGGGCAAGGAGGAATGGGATGAGGAATTGTGGGAAGGTAGACCAGCAGGCAGGTAATGAATAGACTGTAAAACATACAAGTAATTAAGAGAGAGAGAGAGAGAGAGAGAGAGAGAGAGAGAGAGAGAGAGAGAGAGAGTTCTGAGTGTCCGAAATACATGTTTGAAATCACACACTTGGAAAAATGATTTATCTTTCTTTGCTTTTTTGAAAGTGAATGTTTCATCTGTATGTAGTTCTCTTTGCCATGTCTGTGTCTGGTAAGCAGAAGTGCATTTGGATTCCCTAGAATTGAGGTTAAAGATGGCTATGAATTGCTAAGTGGGTATTGTGAATTAAATCCAGGTTTTCTGGAAGTGTAACCAGAACACTGGACACTGAGCCATGTATCCTTTCAACAAATCACACACTTTTTAAATGCCATATCTATTGTTTTTTTTTTTTTTTTTCAGAAAAATGCAGAGCTGTAGCTTGCTTGTGGTCACGGGTCCTGTTGGGCTGAGTTGTGGTTCCCGCATTTCTGCCACTGCTTAGGGAGGCAGAAGCCCTGGAATTTGACTGAGTTCCCTCTATGCAGTACCAGGTGGACACTGGGCTGAGAAGCCGAGAGGAGACTCCACCAGGGCATGGGAGATCTCAGCCTGAAGTCCCGCAAGGGACTGATCAATGGAGGTCTTTGGCCATATGTCAGGATCCTGGAGTCTGGGTGTGTGGTGAAATATATGCTGTTCCTTGCAGGGTCTCCAGCCATCTCTAGCCAGTGCTCCACCAGAAACCAAGCTATCCTTTCATGGTCCCACAGAAATATATACTTAGCAAATCTAAGATAAACAGAATGCATTCTTAAATTGATAAGGAAAGAGCTGTTATTAATGTATATATAAGTAAATGGTTAGGCTCCTTGTACAAGTATTTATTATGCATCTGTATTTACAGTTTCATTTGAATGAACTCAAATTTTTATACTTTTAAATAAAAATAATATTAAATTTATCATAAAATTGACATGTGAGTAAATGATTAGCTTAAGCAACAACTAGATAAAACTATAAGCTAATTAAAAACCTTGAAATACTTTTACACATGGCTTCTCTATATTTTCCACACATAATTGCCTTTATCTATTTTACAAAATTAAAGTACTCAAATATCAACATCTAGATATTTCTGTAATAGAAATGTTTGCTACTATCATAATGCTACTACTTAATAGAGCTGTATGTTTTTAGGTATGATTGATATGATATCATGTTGTTTATCTTTTTAAAATGACAATTTTGTTTATGTGAGGAAGAGGTCTTCTCAATTGATTACGTAAGAAAATGAGACTATTTGAATTTTATTCCATGTTTCAGACAAGTAATTCAATGTGATTTTTTACTATAGTTCAGTGGAACTGCCTGTCTTCTCATAATTATTAACTAGAATGAACTGAAGCATCAAGACCTGCTAACTGAATTCTGTCCTCTCATGCTGAAGCTGTTCTGTCCTCTTAAAAAAAAAATGGATGTCCTATTTTTACTGGAGACATAAGCCAACACTGAAATAGTGCTGCAGAATGAATTCTAATATGACAAACCTGAACACTCAGAAGAGGCAAATCTCTTTCACACTTTTAAACTAGAAACATCAAAAGCATCTGGAAATTGAATTTTCACAGTAGGGGATGAGAAGGAAAGGTAAGAACAGAACGATATAGAACTTAATTATCATAATTCACTGCAGGTGTTGAAATGTTCACTACAGATACTCTTATAATGAGTATCAAACTTTGTGTACACAAGTTGCTGAAAGGTCTTGATTAAAAATCATGCATATTACATAAGAGGTGAAAAAAACGAAGTTAATTTTTGCCTTATATTATTGTATGCATCATAAACTACTTACAATTAGTTTTAAAATAACACTAAACCATGAAACAGTTGCATAAATATGTACTTATGTGTTTAGTCACAATTTCATATAATGTTTAATGGTTTGTAATGATTTTTATTTTTATTTTCAGCTTAATCAGAGTTGATTGCCATAGGCAAATAAAAACATAATGAACATGCTAAGCATATAGTGAATGTTAAAAATATACAAGTTTATTTAGGTTACAATGAAGAATATAAAGAAATACTGAAAAATACATCCAATGGAAAATATGAGAGAAAATTTATTTTAACAACTCATAAATTTTATATTCTAAAATTTTTAAACAGACAGAAGGAATCAGCCAGAAAAATAGAAAAGATCAATGTATTTTGTTGTTGACTGAACAAAATATATATAACTTAATAAAGTAGGTGAGAAAGAAGAAAATGTACTGATATAACTGATTGAATAAGCCTGGTTTGGTGCATGAAATAGAATATAACATGCATGTCTTAATTTCTTAAACCAGTATTCATACTCAACAACTATACAAAGAAATTATCAATGTTAGAAATGAAACATAGGTTATTTGCTATAAAAGTATAATAGTTTTAAACATGTTTTTTATTCAGTTTGTTTGTTATATATTGAAAATTTGAGAACTATCAAAGGTCAACAATGTAAGTTCACACTGGAACAAATTATTTAACATACCTGATATCACTAATGCAGCTGTTTGACACATATAATAGTCTCAATACAACTACATTCTTCATGTATTTATTACTGATGTGACAGTACACTAGCCCATAGCAGTATGGAAGTCTCCTTTTATAAATTTGAAAATAAACTGACTTCAAACATATATTATATGAAAACAATGACTCAATTTTACACCTATCAGATGAAAGAAAATGGTAGCCACAACCAACCAATAAGAGTCTGGTGGATATATTTTTTCAAGATAGATATGCTATTTTTGTTATTTCTATTTCAGGATTGAATATTCATCTTTATTTTCCCACAGCTCTTAGAACGTGATTTCTCTACTTTTAATTAATTTTGTTCACCTACACTTTTATGCATGCATATGGTACATTCTGATTAGTACCTGTTCTATCTTCCCTATCTCCCTCCCAGCCTCTCAGCTCCTTAATTACACATGAATATAGCACATTTGTAACTTTCTCTTTTGTTTTGTGACTCACTGGGTTTAACAAATCTCATCTCTGTGAACATGAGTTTGAAAATATTCACAAGAGCCTGGTGGACTCAACAAAGTATACACAACTGAAGATAATGTTTTCTCCTTTCCCAGAATCTATCCATAGCCAGTAGTTCACCATGAGTCCCTCCAGCATTCATGACTGTTGCCGGAGCTAATCTTCTGCATGCCTGATGACCACAGCTCTCCGGATTCATGATCATAATGACTGTGTTCTGCCTAGAAGATAAAGTTTCACAGCCCTCCCTCTTTCTCAGACTTTTAAATTCTTTTGTGAAGTTCCCTGATTTTTTTTCTTTTTTTTTTGATGGGTTGGCATTGGGATTACAGTAGCTTATATTTTTGCTATTTTCACATTAATCTCTTCTGATCCAGGTGCATGAGAGCTGGTCTTTTTATCTTCTAGTGTCTTCTTCAGTTTCTTCCTTTAGTATATTAAAGTTTTCACTGTATGTTTCCTTAGTATTTTATTACTTTGTTCACAGGTATTTTACTTATTTGTGTATTTATTTACTTACTTATTTACTTATTTATTTGTTATTTCCTAAGCTTACTGTTTATTTTTGGTAGGTATTGCAAATGGCATAATTTCCCTCATTTATTTTTCAGTATGTTTGTATTGGTATGTAAGAAGGCCACTGACTTACATGTGTTGATTTTGTGATCTGAACATATGTATCTGCTCCTAAGTGTCTTAGTGCAGCTCATGGGTTTCATGTACAAAATCATCATACATAAATAGCAACACTTTAGTTCTTCTTTTCGTGTTCTGCTCCCTTTTTACTTTCTTTTCTTGTCATTTTGTTCTAGCTAAGTCTTGAACCATGACACTAAATAGAAGTGGGGAGACGTAGCACCCCTGTTGTGTACCTGATCTTAGTGGGAATGATTTGAGTTTTTTTCCTGTTTAGTCTGAAATTTACTGTTGTTTTCTCATATGTAGCTTTTATTATGTTAAGTTGTGGTCTCTCCATCCCTATTTTTTCAATGAATTTTGTCACCAAATGTTTTTTGTCAAAGACTTTTAATGTACCTATTGAGATGATCATGTGGCTTCTCTCTTTATGATATCAATAGAATTATATCCATCTGATTCACTCATGTGAACTATCTCTGCATCCTTGGAGTGGAGACAAATTGGTGATAAATGAGCTTTTGGCTATGATTGTGAACTTAGTTTGAAAGTATCTTATAGAGAATTTTGCATCTATATTTATCAGGAAGATCAGTCTGGTACACATAGGTAGGAAATGGACATTTTGACTGGAATACCCAATATACTACTGATCATTGTTTTTTTGTTTTGTTTTGTTTTTTTCTATCAAATCCATGTAGATCCACGAATGGGTCTCACAGTGAAGAATTTGTCATGATGGTGAATGAAACGTAACACTTCCAAAGCGTTGCTTTGCTTTCTGTATTATAGACAATAGGAGTACTCTTTTCAACAGTGAAGGACTCCATCCTTTATGTGGGGTAATTGCTGGCATAAAACCAACCACAATAACTCAAAAATATATTCAGAGTGAAATGAAAATGATAAAGAGCTCCAGGCTTCAGGGTGTGGCTCAGGAAGAGGAGGAGGATGTCAATGAGTGAAAAACTGTCTCTGGTCTGAGCCTTCACTGCAGCAGCTAAGTTGGGAGTGTGGAAGGGTAGAACTATGGGATGTAGTGAGCATATCCTTACAGAAGACTTGGATAAGCAAAGCCCTGGTTCAAGTCTAATTTCATTTATTCAAGAAACCTTTGTAAATCCGACATAGAATTATGTATTAGGTATATAATAATCACTAGGCAGACATGTTTCTCATCCTAGGGGAAACCAAGAGGGGACAACATTTGAAATGTAAATAAATAAAATAACCCATTAAAAACAGACACTGCACTCACTATCTGGTTTAATTAAAAACCCCACATTTACACTGAGTCTAGTACCTCATTGTGGATAAAACAAAGATAAGGAGATGTCCAATACTTAGATTTTGACATACGGTCTAAAACATAGCTGCAGAAACATCATCATAGCAAAATAGAGGATGTGGTAAGTTCTCCAAGAAAGGTATAATATAATCAGCTTGTGATGGTGTATCCACCCGAGACTAAGTAATTCTATTCTTTGTCTCATTCTTTTTATTTTATTATATTATGTTTTATTTATTTACATTTCAAATTCTATCACCTTTCTGGTTTCCTCTCCACAAGGCCCCATCCCATTCCCCTCCCCCTGCTTCTATGAAGGTGTTCCCCTTCCCACACACGCATTCCCGATTCCCTGCCCAGGCATCCTGCTACACTGGGGATCTAGTCTCCACAGGACCAAGGGCATCCCCTTGAATCCAGATAAGACAATGTTCTGCTACATATGCAGTTGGAGCCATGAGTCCCTCCACGTGTACTCGCTGGTTGATGGTTTAGTCCTTGGGAGCTCTGCAGGGTCTGGTTGGTTGATTTTGTTGTTCTTCCTATGGGGTTGCAAACCCCTTCAGCTCCTAAAGTCCTTTCCCTAAGTCCTCCATTAGGGTCCCTGTGCTTAGTTTGATGGTTGGCTGCAAACATCTGCATCATTAACTGCAGGAAAAGCAGGCTTGCAAACTTCAGCTACGTGCACATAGCCCTAGTGAACATACTGCTGATTTGTTTTCTCACCTAGACTCTAACCTGCACTAGAATATTCATCTTTAAATGGAAATAATATTAAGCAATATTTTAATCATATACATACGTATGCTTCTGTTTATCTATTGTGTACATACATATCATATGTTAACACTTATATTGTACATATGCATAAGGACAAAGAGATGAATAGATAGATCATATATATATATATATATGTATATATATATATATATATATATAAATCAGGTATATATGCTTTTTAGTCAATTTGCTTATTATATACAGTAATACTGAGAACTATTGAAACTCCACAAAGTTAGTTAATTTTATATTTAGAGCTTCAGTTTTACATTTTATAAACAAAGTAATAAAAAGTATTTATTAAGAACTATAGCATTCTAGGAGGAATCATATGTACTTACTTGTTTGCAGTGAACATGGTAATCTTCCTAGAACTCCTTGTGAATAATTGGCAAAGAGTAACTGAAATTTATGAGAAAGTACTCTATAAACTGTCAAGAAGAACAAACAAGGGAGTATACCCAAAGGTGACAAGATGAGAGCACAAAGTTCCATCCCTAAGAAGCTATTAGCAGTTAATAGCTGTTGGAAGACAAATATTGTTTTTTTTTATTTAAAGATGTGACCCCTGGTAGGTTGATATCTTCCCACTTAAAACACACACATGATGATATAGGGACAAAAAAATAATGGTTGATGAATTTTCTAAAAGGAAAAAAAAAAACAGGATACAAAATTGGAAATGTGGGAAAATTAACCTGGGAGGAGTGGAGAGAGGAAATGAGTAAGATCAGAATGCACTGTACAAAATTCCCAAAGAACTAGTAACAAAGCAAACAGACAAAAAAAAGACAATTATAGCCATAAAACAGGTTCTTAAAAGACAGAAACTGCTCTAACATCTTGCTCTATTTTTTTTGTGAATCTAAAATGTTTCACAAGTACTAAAAAATGTTTAAATTTATAGACAGGAATACAATTTTGTGATATGTCATTGGAACATTCAAACATAATACATAATTCAAAGTAGTAAGTGAACATATCATAGGTGTTGGATTAAAAGATAATATGAAATCAGATCTACATTCTGTCTAATATATTGATTAATATTAATACAAGATAATGAAAAAATATTTTAAAATACCATTTTATAATAAAAATAAAATGAAGTGTAAACAACTGAGGTAGATTTCATGTTTCACTATGTAATATTATAAACTATTGTTTATATAATATAAAACTGAAAATTTAAATCCCTTTAAGATCTACTCCTAGTTACTACAGTGAGATGTCTAATTGAGTAAAAATTGTATTTTTAAATTAATATGTAAGTGCAATATCAACTAAATCTAAGAACTTTTTATTTTTGGAAGATTCAGATTTGCATGCAAAATTACAAATATCTCAAAGAGGCAATGTGAAATTTTACAAAAAGACATTTAGAGACGATACAGTATCCCTAAATGGGTAAGATTGTCAGTTTGACAAGATGGAGAGTCCCTAGGCAGAGAGCCATTTGGCCAAGTCTGTGAAGAATTATCTTGATTGTGTTAACTGAAGGAGGATGACTCACTACTTTGGGTAGTGCCATTCATGAGTTAAGATCCTGGACATTGTAAATGGGTACCTAGCATTAGTGTTAGTTAATTGTTCTCTTCTTCCTGATTCTGGGTTCATTGTGTCCAGCTGCTTCAAGCTTCTTATGCCTTCATTTCTCCCTTTATTGTGAACTGTTGCTTGGACTCTGAGTCAGAACAGTTCTTTCCCACCTAGCCTAGCTTTGTCAGAGTGTTTTTTAGAAAAATAAACAGGAAAACTAAGATAGCACCAGATACAAACATCAAGAATAATACAACCTATAGTAAAGAGTTTAAGGGGAGCCGATTGGTTCGATTAGGCTGGATGACCCAGCAGGGGAATGCTAGGGCGTTGAGGTGGGAGTGGGTGGGTGGGAGAGCACCCTCATAGAGGCAGGGGAGGGGGGAGGGGATAGGGGGTTTGCAGAGTGGAAACTGTGGAAGAGGATAACATTTGATATGTAAATAAATAAAATGTCCAATAAAAAAGAAAGAAAAAAGAAAAGAGTTTATTGTTACAATATGGGGATGCTAATAGATCACTATACAGTAGTCAAAGGACAGGAAATTGACTCATGAATAAACATAGCAGGTTACAAAGTTTGAATGTTTGAGTCTCCCTTAAAGTCAATATAAAATTCACTTTGCATTTACTTTCCAAGGAATGCATATATATATATATATATATATATGTATATATATGTGTGTGTGTGTGTATGTGTGTGTATATACATATATATACACATATGTAAAATGAAATATATGTATATATATATTTCATTGTATGCATATACATACATATACAAACTTATATTAAAAACTTGCCTATATTATATAAATAATATGTATATATTGATATATTTTACATAGTTTAGGTAAAATAACATGATTTCTTGAGGATTTACCAAAGTTTCTTAGGGCTATATGTACCTTATACTTTCTCCTCCTGTACTAAACTCCCTCCTTCCTCAACAGTTCGAGCCCCTTCTATTATTTCTTTTCCTATTCCATAAAATTTTGAAATAGTAGTGTGGAAATGAAGTCTGACATGTTATGAGCATCAGCTAATACATGACATAGGCATGCATGACCAATATATTCAAATGCAAACTTTTTAATGCACATTAAAAACTTTTTTTGATTTAGCTCATTAGTAGAAAAAATGAACAAACATTATTATACCATGAGTTAATTGCAAATAGAAATTCAATTAATACCTAATTTAATTCCTGCAAATTAAGCCCAAATGCTGGAAGCAATAAACGGTAGCAGGTAGTGTTAAGGAACTCTGATTTACATATCATGTAGGTTAACAAATTAGTCACTCTTTTGTATTTGTTTACAGTTTCAGAAGTGCTATAACTGATGTTTTAAGTAAGCTGCTGATTAATTTCAGACCATATGTTGGACACCTGGAACTTAGAAGAAGGATGAGCTATATTCTTAGATATTGATACAAATTAATGAGATTTTTCAATATGGGTATTCCTTTCCACTTTGATATAGAATGATGCTTTCATGAAAGCTATATTTTTTGCTCTCATACTCTACAATATATTCCAAAATAGAAAGATCTAAGTTAGTCTCTGCTTCTATCTAGACAGCCTTTCGTACCCACAAGCCAGAAAATGATTCAGGCCACAAAAAAGGCCAAGTGATTCTCAAACATCTATCACAAATAAAACAAATGTGTTAACATATTAATTCCAGGATCAGTAAAACATGGCTAAAATAGTTTCACAAATGTAAATTTCATTTTATAGAGGCAAATATCACAACTGCTAAATTTATTTTGGACTGTAAATGCCATTAGTAATTTAAGGAGTCACAAGAAAGAATCATTTCTAGATAGGTAAGCCAGACCAAGAAAGACAGATAAGGTACGTACTCACTTATACATGGATGTTATCTGTAAGCAAAGGACAATTGACAGCCCCTGAGATACTATGTTACAAGCAGGGCCCAGGAGCACACACGAATCTCCTCTAAATAAGGAAATAGAATAAATTTCATGGATATGAATGTGGGTGGGTGGGAGTACAAATAGGAGGGGCCAGGTGTAGGAAATGGAGGAAAAGAATACTGGGAGAAATGACTGGAGTTGGGAAAAATTTCATGGGCAAGGTAGAAACTAGTTGAGACTCCAAGTAATGAGAGATACAAAGCCTGAACTGGCCATTGTCAGTTACCAGTGGAATGTAACCAGCATAAAGTGGAGGTCTGTGGACACCTACCCAGGCAAAAAACCTTCAACCTACAATTTTTCTTGACTACAATATATGGGTGATAGGTAGATAGATGATAGACAGACAGACAGGCAGTATAGTATAATGTATAATTCAGACAGACAGTATAGTATAATGTATAATTTCTGGAAATACACTGATATTTTATATATTCAAAAGTAAGTTTAACTCAATAGTATTTTGACTACATTTGTGACAATATGCAGTTTCCAGACATGAGTTATGAAAGAAGAATACAAATCTAATTGCCTTTCCTAGTTATAATTCTACAATGGATTATTTTTTATTTTGGTTTTCTTGATGAATAAGTGAAGAAAATATTTCTAATCCTGACAGTGTAAAGCTTAATGTGAACTTCCTTCCTGAACAAATATTCTAACTCTATTGACTTATATAGACTTTAATTATGGTTAACTTTGGTATGTGATATTTTTATTAATTTCCATGACCGTTAAAATAAAGTTTATAAGATAGTAAATACATTTTATTGTAATTAATACTGCATATGACTATATTTCTTTTTTAATTAATCATTTTATTCGTTTACATTTCAGATGATATCCCCCTTCCCAGTTGTCCCTCCACCAATCTTTCATCCCTTCCCCCTCTCCCTTTTCCCTTTGCCTCTCTGAGCATGCTCTTCCACCCATTCACCCACTCCTGCTTCACCCCTCTAGCAGCCTCCTACACTGGGGAATCAAACCTCCCTCCCCTCCCACTGATTTCAGATAAGGCCATCTTCTGCTACATATGTATGTGGAGTCCCAACACCCTCCATGTATACTCTTTGGTTGTTGGTTTAGTCCCTGGGTGCTCTGGGTGGTCCAGTTAGTTGATATTATTTTTCTTACGTGGTTGTAATCCCCTTTAGTACCTTCAGTCCTTCTAGTTCTTCCATTGGGGTCCCTGGGCTCAGTCCGATGGTTGGCTGTAAGTACCTGCAACTGTATTGGTCAGGTGCTGGTACAACCTCTCAGGGAACAGCCATACCAGTCTCCTGTTAGAAAATGCTTCTTGGCATCAGCAATAATGGCTGGGTTTGGTGTCTGCATATGGGATGGATCCCTAGGTGGTGCGATCTCTGGATAGCCTATTCTTCAGACTCTGTTCCATTTTATTTTTGTAATTTTTTTCATTGGGTATTTTATTTATTTACATTCCAACTATTATCCACTTTCCCAGTTTCTCCTCCACAACCCTCCTCCCCTCCCCACTCACCCTGCTTCTATGACGGTCCTCCTCCACACTCCTACCTACTCCCACCTCCCTCCTCCCACCCTATCATTCTCCTACACTGAGGCATCGAGCCTTCACAGGACCATGGGCCTCCCTCCCATTGATGCCACATTTTGTCCCTGTCACTTCTGGGTTTTAAATTTTGAGATGCATGGGTGGCCCCATCCCTCACCTAGGGGCCACACCTATCTACTGGAGGTGGTCTCTACAAATTTTATGTCCCTTTTATTGGGTATTTAGGCTAAAGTTATGGCCATTGGCTCCTGGGAGCCTCTCGCTTCACTGGAGTATTTCAATTGATTAAAATAATGACACACACACACACACACACACACACACAAGAATGGAAGAAACTATATTCTTATGTAAAAGTAACTACAAATTAGAATAGAATTAGAAGACTTTTTTGTTTGTTTTGTCTTTTGAGTAGGTAATACTGTTGGTTTTTTGAAACTTCTGTCTTATAAGATTAAGCGAGTGAATAAAAGTATAAATTCATTAGGGACCCAGGGTTATCCCATTTGAAAATGAAAATACAGCATGGAATTGAGAAACACAAAGGAAAACTTGAGCACTGGATCAGGATAGGAAACATTCCCATCTGGGGTCTAAATAAATGGTGCTTCCATTTTTCCCTGACCTATCAAGAGTAAGGACACAGGATCAATATGTTTACAACAGAACAATCCGATTCAGGAAAGAGGTATGATTTGTAAATAGTAACCATCAATAAAATAAGCCCACTTAGAGACCAATAATAGATAATTGAGCATCAATATAAATATTAATGGGATATAAATCTCATTAAATAGACAACTTCTTAGCTGTACTTATAGACGATAGAGAATCAGGAAACAAATCTCTATTTTTAAGTAGTAGATTGTCAAACAACAAATGTGGATTAAATAGTAGATTTATGAAATTATAATATTTCAAGGGTCACATTAATTTTCATAAATACAGAAAAAGATGGCTGAATAAATGAATAACAGAATATTCATGTCTTGGAAATCTTACATTTTACTTCAAACAAGCAATGACAAATGCATGGGAATCTGTTGGTCACAAAGTTAGTCAGGTCATCATGCTTTAACAATGCATTGAGCAATGACAATAATAATTGAAATGCCAGACAACCTAAACTGAGAGTTTTTATTTAATTCACAACTACTCTACTATATTCAAAAACCTCAATTTCATAAAAGAAAAGAACAGACATATTGGCTCAAGTCAAAAGTAACTAAAGAGACACAATAAGAAGAGGAAATAAGTAAAAGAGGGCACTGGAATTCTATCAATGACATCTCTTCTTGTGATAATTAATGAGAATTACATATGGACTTAATGATGTCTCTTACTCCATAGATCAGGCTTTCGTGGAAAACATAGCAATTCTCCTATCTCACCCTCCCAAGTTCTATTACTTATTTTGAGACAATTTCAAATAATTTTTAAAGATACATATTGATTACCATTAAGTAGATAGCCCAAGCAGTGCTATATAAAAAAGTATGGTTGGTGTATACGGATAAAAAGTGATTTTTCTCCTTCTGCCTCCAGTAGACTTCAACCTTCGACTTGAATGTGTCAGCCCCTTGTAGACAAGGCTATGCTCTTGCTTTTGTGCTTTGGGCAAGCTTGATATCACCAGTATTGTGGAGACCTAGAGGTGAAAGAAATTTAGAATAGGTTAGGAGGCCATTGAAGAGAATACTGGAATCACTGGCAAGAGTTGGATGGTATTTCTGTCACTTCTGAGGTTACAGCAAAAGACAAGTCTTCAATAACAAAGAACGCAGCCCAGGGGAACTAAAGGAATCATATAGTACAGCATTAGATGTCTCTTCTGCAAAGCCTGACCAACCAAGGACAGCATGATAAATTTCTGTTCTCATATTCTGATGTTTTTCACAGATGAATCAATCTCTGTTATCAAACCATTGGAGTCATCACCCATTTAGTAAATCTTGGGTTTTTGCTGCTTCTCTTCAATCATGGAGTTAAAACATCAATGGTGGGGACTTAAAATCTGTAGCTTGTCATGACATTCTGGATTCTGCACACATTCTCAACCTTACTAACTACTATGCTCTAGTGCACATGGAGATTCTCTTTTTGGTAGCTTTTTAAATGATAATTTATAAATGTTCTCTTAAAGAGGATAAAAATATATCCAAGCAAGACAATTGCCAACTTTATTCTGAGTAAGAAATAACAATAGACATAAAAGGTGCAATAGGGATAAAGAGTCTAAGTTTAAAGGAGAAGAGTTTGAAAGCTAATGAAACAGAAGGATGAAAACGGAGGAGAGAGGACATATTTATACTTCTTCCACCATGCATCCTTACCTTAAAGTTTCTAACTACAACAGATTGAAAAGGAAAGTGTAATTCTATAACTATTTTTTGTATGCAGGTGGTAGTTTAAGAGAAATATATTATTTTGAGGAATTGCTTACCCTCAGGTTGCCTTTTCCAGGCACTTACACTATTCTGAGCTAATTGTAAGGCACAATTAAAGACTCCAGATGTGACTGTGATTTAGTCTGATGAAAGAAATTGCAAGATACTGATGATCAATGCTAATGTCTTGTATGCTGCTCAAATCTTGGCACCCACATAGTGTTGTCGATCTACATTGGTTATTTTTCTTACGTTACTCAAATATGCCAATCACTTGAAATTAATATTTTCCTTCTGATAACAACAATGGAAAATTATGCCACATATATAAGTTATTTTTTTGAGCCAGGGACATAGAATATATTGCTGACACTATATGATTTACCACAGTGCAATGTAGGAACAAGACATGTGAGGATTTCTTTCTTATAATCAGTATATTGCTATTATAAAGTAGCCAAAAATAAGTGTTAAAGTGAATAGCTATTCCCACATATTAATAAAATGAACATGAAAAAATGTTCTTAATCATGGAAGCCCCTGATAAATATATTATGATTTATATTATGAGTTCTAAGTCAGTTCTAGTACTAATTTTAACTGTAGTCATGGACATCTTGCACAATCAACAAAGGAAGAGAGTTCTGAACTCTCAGTCTAATCCAGTCAGCTCTAAGCATTAATGTTTTTACTACTGACTCTCCTATACAATATTAATTTTTAATATACATTATCTACTTGCTTGAATTCTATAGTTAATTGCTGATTCTTATGAAGATAATGGTACATAGAGGTATTCCTGAAAATATGCACACATATAAGTAATGTTATAAAACATGAACAGGCCACATTTAGAAATGGATAGATTGATAGATAGAGAGATAGACAGAGAGATAAATGTTCATGCATATATGTAACAGCAATGAAATAAATAGGGCCTGAATTTTGAAAGTAAGAAATGATATATGGGAGAGTTTAGCAGGAGGATATAGGTGGGGAAATAATATAACTGAATCACAATATCACCATTAAAAATAATCAATAAAGAAAGTAAATTCTCCTTTTCCCTTTCATATCATCATTTTTACATTTTCCTAACTTCCTTAAAGAGAAGAAGTAGGAAGAGGAAGGAGAAGATTTGAAAATATTTCTATATATAATAATATGAAATATATAATCTTAGAATATGTAAAACACGAATCTCTCTATATGCTGCATGCTATATACTATATTATGTATAATATATAAGGTAGGATATATGACATAGGCTACATACTATATGCTATTTAATACATAATACATTATATATGATCTATAATATAATATATGTTATATATAACAATTACTTATATAATAATCAAATATAATTTATTCTAACATAGTATAATGTTATAATATGATATATATAATATGTAATATAGGATATAGGTTGTATGTTATATGGTATATGTTATATGGTATATAGTATATGGTATATAATATGTGGTATATGATATAATATAGGGTATATAGAAGACAAAATAGAAGATATATGATACATTATTTTACATATAATATTCATATATATTAGAGTTTATTAATATGCTTATATATGAAATATCATATGATTTATATACTTATATATTTATACATATCTTTACATATATATTTATGTATAAATTTATAAATATGTATATATAATATATCACATATCATATGCCATGTCATATGTCATATATCTTATATCTTATATGTCATATATTATATATCATGTATCATATATGATGTATCATGCATCATATATCATACCATACATAATTTATTTTTGTATCATGTATGAATCATAAATCAAACATATATCATATACCATATACTATACACTATACACCATATATGATATATCATCTCTCAAACACACACACATACAAATATATATATAAAATATTTCATGACCTCTCAGCTCCTCTGCACCATCCCTGCCTGGACGCTGCTATATTCTCTTTTGATGATTGATGATAACGGACTGAATCTCTGAACCTGCAAGCCAGCCCAAATTAAATACTGTCCTTATGAGAGTTACCTTGTTCATGGTGTCTGTTCACAACATAAAACCGTAACTAAGACTGTCAGCATGTAATGAATGAAAGAATAAGAATGAAAACACTTTATTCAGTTAACATGAATGAAAATCTTTCTAAACATTTCTTGAATAATATGTTTATGCCTTGCCTACAATGTGGCAATTATTTCAAACTTTTTCCCTAGGCAGCAAGCACTATAAACAATATTAAAAATGAGCATGGACAAGCATTTAGTGGACTCTTATAAGAAAATATGAATTCTTTAGTATATAAAGAACTGTTAAACCCCTCAAGGACCAGGAAGCCTTATAGAGGAGAAGTCAAAAATATTGTAAAACCACAGGGCATGTAGGACACAGAGGAAACAAGGCCTGGACATAATGGTGGCAATGTACTAAAGAACTCACAGAGATGTTAGTAGCATACACACGGCCTGCATAGCCTTGTGCTAGATGGATTTCCAGTACTCAGGAGAAAAGTGGATACAAGCCCCATCCTAGAACCTATTCTATCTCAAGCTCATAACTGCTAACAAAAAAATATATTTTTCTCCAACAGAATCTCCTTGAAGATACAAATTATTCTTAAGGGAAGTTTCTATGCCCAGAAGTAGATGGCCAACACAAAACACATTCAATGGTATCTTTTTTTTTATTGGTTATTTTATTTATTTAAGTTTCAAACGTTATCCCCATTTCCAGTTTCCCCTCCACAAGGCCCCCTTTTCCCCCTCCCTCTGCTTCTATGAGGGTGCTTCCTTGTCTACCCACCCACTCCTGCCTCAACAGCCTAGCACTCCCCTGTCCTGGGTCATCAAGCCTCCAAAGGACGAAGGATATCCGTCCCAGTGATGCCTCATGGCATCTTTAGATGCTCTTTGACTCATAATATTTGGCCAGGGCTTTACTTCACTTTGCTCTGCTTAGCTTTGTTTTCACCTTACAGGTCTTTTGTATATATATGTTATGGCTTCCAGTTTTGTGTTTTTATGGGATTTCTGTGTGTGTGAATGTGTCTCTGTCTACATGTGTTTCACCTGCTTTTTCCTTGGCTTTTCTTCTGTTTTCTCCCATTTTGTTTGTTTGTTTGTTTGTTTGTTTGTTTGTTTTAATATCACTTTCTTATTTTCCTTTACATAGCTGCTTGCTTTGTAAGGAGAAGTAAGAAGGGTGTGGATTCAGAAGGAAGAGGAGAGGGGGAGAATCTTGGAGAAGCTGTATGAATAGAAACCATAACCAGAATTGTATGAAAAATATTTATTTACATTAAAAGAAAATAGACAATAAAATATTGTTAGAAATGTAATTACTAAGATTAAATATCAATCCAAGGAATAAAAATGTACAATATAAGATTTGAAACATGTTTCCTATGATACATCCACATTACTTTGAGCATTCTTGAAAATTCTGGGTATGTTTTTTTTTTTAAAGAACAGCAATCAAACATTAAAAACTTAATTTAGAAAAGAACTACATGTTATTTCATCCATTGATCTATGAAACCGCCTTAAGAACTATGTGTTCACCCCCATGGCAATGGCTGCAATTATAAAATACTTTCAGATATGATGAATACATTTTATTTTACAATCTGAGAAAAGCCAGTGAAATATATTAAGCAGTGGAAACACGGATGCTTTTTGTCTGTACAGAATGTTCTGAGAACTATTTAAAATAAGGACTCAGAAAATGATAATCAGGACACATTGCAGTTCTGAAGGTAAGGAATCAAGTGCTAATAATACATAGGCACAAACCAGACATTTTGATAGGCAGGGTCTTATATAAATGACAAGTATAACCACATATATTGTCTCCAACCTTCCTATTGAATCTCACCTTGCTTATTGAAGATCAGCACTAGTTTAATAAAGCTTAAAGGACTGTGCAAGTAACAGGCATGGTTCTCAGAGGAACTGAAGCTTCACTTACATGTTTACGATACTCCTTAGTCATCTAAGCACTAAAACCAAGCGACAAGAAAAGGCAGCATTGGTGAGAACTCCTGGTGCCTTTAACACCCAAGTTGACAGTATCAAGGAACATCCAACCATAAAAAAATATCTTCACTATTCCAGGGATTATAACTAATAGACAGTCATGGGACCAGCTGACAAGGACATGAAAGAAAAGAAAACACTGACTGAACTCTAATAGCAAACAAAAGGATTCTAGAAAATAAACTCATTGCTATTCGATTAGTAAGTTCAAGGTTATGCCATGAGTGTTAGTGACCTCAAGAGATAATGGCAGAGAAACAGACTGATACAATAACAGAGATGAGGACATGTGCCATCAACTTTGGGATTGGTTGATGGATACAAGCTGGAAGGTCATTAAAAATAATATCAGTAAAGCCCTTAAGGAGAATGTCAGTGGGGGCACATTATAAAATTAGGGCATTTTTATTTGTAAGGAGAGATGAGTTCTTTTTGTACATTTTTTTCAATATTGTTTCCAAAATAAATCATCTGCTAAGATTATAGATTTAATAATATTATTGAACATTATTGCTCTTAAACAGGAAATACCATTTTAGAATAAATATATATTTCATTTGAGTGTAAAATTCTATCCATTTGCCTAGCAAGCTAAAATTATTTTATTTTGATTTCTTTACCTTTAAGAAAAAAATATTTTATTTTTGAGATTATAATATTATCACAATATTTCTCCTTTTCCAAACCTTCCTGATATCCATCCCTGCTCACTTTTCAAACTCGTGGTTTCCTTTTCCATTGTTATTTCCATGTTATTGCATATATATATGTAAATATCTACATATAAATTCCTAATTATAATATACTCAGTCCATTTAAAGCTTCTGGTATTACAGCTTTAATTTCAATGCAGAAAATTAATCCTACATTGACTCCAGGCTGCTATGCAGGTCCTCTGTCATTTGTCCATTTGGAAAAGAGGACATAGTGCTACATGAAACAGTACATGAAGAGTAATGAGGTCAACACCCTACAGATAAATCACAGTCCAGACTGGTAATTTGAGAGGAAATTTACATCGTCCTTCTTTATATTGTTTTATTCTATTAAGAAATCAATCGTGCTTCTTTGTGGACTTCTTTGTAGAACAAGCCCTTGATTTTTGGCCACTAATTTAACTGACATTTAAATGCTTTTCTAATAATCATCAAGCCAAAACATTACAACTGAACAGCACTGTTCAGTCTATTTAGAATGCACTTATATCCCTTCTAGTGAAAATACTTTTTATACAACATACTCTCATCAGTTTCCCTTCCCTGATCTCCTTCCATATCTTCCCCAAGTTTCCACCCTTGCAACTGAAAACCTTTTTAATTTCTCTATTTAAAAAACAGGCCAAAAATATAAATAAATAAACAAACAAAAACAAAAATAAAACTACTAGAAAAAGAAAACAGAGGAAAAAAAGCATAAAAAACCCTTACTCGCATCCACATAACGCTCATAAAAACACAAAGTAAGAAACCATAATATACAAGTAAAAAAAACTGGTAAAGTTAAAAAGTAAACAGACAAAGCAGTATGAGACCTGCCTACAAAAATAACACTGAGTTCCATTTTTGTTGGCCATCTGTAATATTCAGTCTTTAAAAGAAGTTTGTGTAAGCTCAGTTGCTTAAAGAACAAGTTGCATTTGAAAGTCCCCAGGTTTCTGTGATTTGTAGTGCCTTTCCACTACCATCTCTTTCTCTCAGCACTTAAGGTCCATGGAGATTTTCTTCATAGGTACTACACAGAAGTTAAGATTTAGCCTGATTTATAAATAATTCAGCTTGATAATTTGGAAAAACATAGTAGCGGACATCAGCAATACTAATGTACTTCACAGGGAAACTGTAATGCCAAGTTCTTAGAGAAAAACTTCCCTGGCAATAGCCAGTCTTGTCATTTTTGCTTAGAAAGACAAATAACAGCAATTCTGATTCTACATTGATTCTTACACAGTGGGTAAGTGCTGGAATTGAGACTCACAACACAGAGGGAGTGTTATTATAAAATTCTTGATTATGCGTAGGAATGTGGTCTACAGACCCATATTTATATTAAGTATGCCTGTGCTTTATGGCGATACTTGAAGAATGGAAACGAAGAGATGACTCTCAAATAGGGACCAAAATGACAGGCTCTCGAAGGTCAGTGTCTCTCTCAGCCACGATTTGCTTGGTCGTGGACAAAAGCATGGGAGTTACACATAAGCTGAAAAACAAAGACAAAGTGATTAGTGCTCACTGAAATAGAAAGTGCTTTGGAGTTTATGGTTTCTCTAAGGGTATAACTTTTCGGAAAGGGGAAGAAAATCATCCATAAACTGACTGAATGTTTAAGTGGAATAACACTATACCAAAAGAGTTCTTTGGCTTGTAAATTTTCATTCTTAGTCTCCATTTATTTCCAAAGTTATTAACAAAAGGAATTTTTACCCAAAGCCTTGAAAAGCAGATTATGTTGTGTGTTTGTAATATAGTAAAAAAAAAAACCAAAATCACCTTATGATAGAAAATTCGGCCTCCTTTTGACTTTGTTTTATTTGCATAACTAAGACTTATTATTTGTGCTATATAATTATATGGATTTTGACAAAATGGAATGTGTCTAGCATTACAAATTTATAAAAACTTTTCACCATACAATGAAACCAGTGTTCTTTAAAAACCAAATGCCTTTCTTGCTTTTTTTTATTGGATATTTTATTTATATCAGATATCATCCCCTTTCCCCATTTCCCCTCCCTAGAAACCCCCTATCTCACCACCTCCTCCTTTTTGCTCTTATACCGTTTTAGGTACATGCAAGTATTAAGGTCAGTTCTAGGTTGAGGAACTAGCAGTACAATAGATGCGAATAGTGAAAGAACAAGCAAGGCAATAGACAAAGTTCCCTGAATACTCCTGTGATCACTGTTTCTAAGGGCTTATCAGGATCACCAAACTATCTGAGCCTACTTCCCAAATGCCTTTCAACAATGATATGTCTTCAGTCTCTATAGTTCCACTTCTAGGATAATATCTGAATAGAATAATGCAGCATGCACCATTTTTTAACAATGTATGATTATAGTGATCTAATTAATCTGGAGACAAATATCCAAAATGCTAACTTTATATTCGTTCACTTCTCAGGAAGCATCTTATTACTTAGGATTTTGATATTCAAAAACAAAACTTACCAGCACATTCACATGCAAGTTTTTTAAATCAGTTGAGCAGAAACTCTAAGTATACATCATTTGTTCCACACAGAAAATGTATGATTTACTTTCTAATAGATTGTCAAGTGATACTCTTAAGTAATGTTATCAGCTTTTCCATTCTTACTGGAAGGCATTAAGAGTTTCTTTGACTTTACAGACTTACAAGTAAATAGTATTTTTAATTCAATTGATTTAGATATTCTGAAGTATGTGTAGTAATATCTTGTTTAAATCTGTGACAATCATCATCTAAAGGGTAGTCATGTGTTTAACTGCCCTCTGTCCATCTTCTCTGATACAGATAAATATAGATAGATATTCAGATCTCTCATTCTATTTTAATTTGTGCTATGACACTTTAGACATATAAATATTCTGTACATTTACAACACATTTTCTCCTCAATATTTTGCTAGTATTTCTTAGTTTATGATATGACTTTTATTCTCTTAGTCCTTTGCAGAAGTAAAATATTACTGAAGAATTGTTTAACAAGACTTCATTAGATTCAAATGGTTATTGTATCTGATACTTCACCAACAATACACATCTACAAATATTTTTCTAATTATATTCTTCAAAAGTTTTAGCTTCACATTTTACTTTTTATCTGGGATCATTATAATTCTATATTTTCTATTGATATAATTTTTATTTCTATTTTACTCTGACATTCAACTGAGAAATTTTCTACTTACCTGTCTTACAGTTATTGTCTTCCTGCACTTTTTTCTCACCCACAAAAACACCAAGGCTCAACAAGTGCAAGCAGGGCTCAGTTCAGATGTCACAGAGGTTCAGAATTACTTTATAGATTTTTTATGTAGTTTTTTATATAGTAAAAGTAAAATTATACACAATATGACAATGGCTTTTAATATTTTAATCTTTAATTGTTTTATGTATGCATCTTCATTTTTCTGCATATTTTGTTGGCTAATATTTTATTAACTATCCTAGAGGACTTTCCTCAGATACTTATGGTCAATCATAAGCTTTCCATGTTACTACATAATCTAATTATGTTTCTCTTTATATTTGAGTATGATTTTGTCTAGTTATTAAATTACAGATAAGACAATACATTTCTAAATATGGTGATAAACAAATTTCAAATATACTTTGTTACTTAGAAGAAATTAGTAGGCTAGCCTGCTTCTGTTTATAACCAAAATTGTAATAAATTTGATGTTCTAAAAAAATCTTAAAAATATTTTTTCACCCTAAACTTCTAAATGTAAAATAAAACTGTTCCTATATGTGCCTTTTAAAACAAGTTTAATTGTTTTCATTTTTTATATATGAGCTTACAAGTATGTCTATTGCCTACATGTATGTTTGTGTAACACCTCTGCACAGTGCCCATTGGAGCAAAGAAAATTTCATAGGAGCCCTCATAACTGAAGCTACAGAGGTTAAACCTCATATGGGCTCTGGAAATTGAAAGTGTGTCCCCTGAGAAAATGCCCCCTGTTCATATCCATTGACCTGTCTCTCAGAATACTATCTATTATCTATTTTTAATTAACTCAGTGCTAAGGAAAGACTTTTCAGTGGAAAAAATATGTGTTTTTTTATTGAATAATATTTTTTCTTTTTTTCATCTTCCTATGTCATCAAGAAGATATAAATATATATAAGAAGGAGATGTCAAAAGTATTTTTCCAACTATCATTTATTTTATGGTAATCTCGTAAATAATGTCATTTTATACTTGTTCATATTTGCATGATGTTTTACTGACATTTCTTCTTCCATCTAAATGACTAGAGAGTTGGTCTGCTGTCTACATTAATGCATATTATGCCTCTTGTCTAATTTGCTCATCCTTGACTTAGCATATCTATGCTATTTAGAACCTTATGCAAGGGGTTTATATTTACAACTTTAAATTCAAAAAGCACCCTCAGGCCTTAAATTTCTAAAGCTCATAAATTCATCTCTTCTGCATACTGTCACATGTGTTATATTCATTGTACTTAAAATACATGTACTTGCAGACTTTAACATTAATTTAATTTTGTTTTGAGAATGTTATATCTAAACGAGTACTGCATTTGTATAACTCTCAATTCTGCCATACCTCCAACTCCTCCATGGTTCCTCCTTCCCATGCCAAATCCATGACTTCTTTTTGTCTTCTTATTGTCACACATGTGTTTATATCTATGTATATATATGCTTATATGTGTGTGTACAAATATATATACATATATACATACATACATGCAGGATAGGCCATTTAGTATTGTTAATATGTAAATGATTTCAAGACTGACCAATTGTTGGGTTTAGGCAACCAATGTAGGAGTGTTCTCCAGGAAGAAACTGATTCTCCCTCTCAGATTTCTTAATTGATTATTACACATGTATATGATATGTGTGATGGTATACATGCACATGCCACAGCCCAAGTATGGCACTCAGAGGCCAACTTTGGGGAGGTTTTTTTTTTTTTTCCTTTTATCAGTGATTCCGGGATCCAAGTCAGGTGTCAGTGGTGCTCAGTTGATAAAACACTGGAAATCTCACCAGCTTGATTTGTAGACATTATTATGTGAGTGAGGAAAAAATGACCTTGCTAAGTTTTTGTACTTAATGTAATTGTATTATTCACTAACAACAAGAAAATTCTATCATTTTTAATTCTCTGGAGCAGTTTTGAGCCATGTACAAAAAACCAAAATACAGAAATTCTCACCAAAAGAAATCAATACAAAGAACACTTTGGCATGTTTTAGAAGACTTTTCTTGTTAAACATACACTCCTGGAAATATTAAGCGAGATAATCAATATTACTTCATGGATAAAAACTGAAGATTTATGTCATTTAAAAAAACTGCAATGATCGTTCCCTAAACAATGAAAAGTTAGATTCATTTTTTTCTTAATGTGTCAATAGAAGCCTTGAGATGAATCCATTATTATACAGATGATAATTATTAAAGGGAAAAGGTCAGGATATCAAAAATAAGTAACATGATATGGCAATACTTACAGACATCTAAAAGAAAGAAACACACTTTGGAACTATTTACCAAAAAGGAAGCTCTAAACAAGCTTAACATATATTTTACGGAGAAGTTTATTGGCTATGACTCCAGAGCTAATATCTATTTTCTCCATAAAATAGTGTAACTCTCACTTCTGAAGTGCAAGTCTGTCAGAACCACAGGGAAAATGATTACATCACCATGAAGTCTCAGTCTAAAGCATATAATTCTCCTTGTGATGTTCCTCTTTCAGGAATTTTCAAATTCTCCTCCCTGTGTAGGTCCATGTTCTGCTCCATATATTCTATGACACTGCCTCTACTTTCACTTAGAGTTAAGTGTTTATAGACTTATCATATCTGTAAATGTATTAACATATTTATGCATTAGTTTTGTTTTTAGCAACTTCAATATATGGAATTTTTTTACAATTCATAAAAAACTAATTGCTGGTTTTATCTGGGGGTCCTTGATCCACTTGGACTTGAGCTTTGTACAAGAAAATAAGAATTGATCAATTTCCATTCTTCTACATGCTGACCACCACTAAAAACAGCAACATTTGTTGAATATACTGTCTTTTTTTCCACTGAATGGTTTTGACTTCTTTGTCAAAGATCAAGTGATCATAGGTGTGTAGGTATATTTCTGGATCTTCAATTCTATTCCACTGATCTACCTGCCTGTCTCTGTGCCAATACCATGAGGTTTTTATCACTATTGCTCTGTAGTACAGCTTAGTGCCAAGAATCATGATTTCTCCCAGAAGTTCTCTTATTGTTCAGTATAGTTTTCTCTATCCTGGGATTTTATTATACCAGATGAATTTGAAAACTGCTCTTTCTATCTCTGTGAAGAACTGAGTTGGAATTTTGATGAGGATTGCATTGAATCTATAGATTGCTTTTACTAAGATGACCATTTTAACTATGTTAATCTTGCCAATCCATAAATATCTTCTGAGGTCTTTTTCAATTTCTTTCCTTAGCTACTTGAAGTTCTTGACATACATATCTTTCACCTTTTGGTTAGAGTCACACAAATGTTTTTATAATAATATAAAAAATAATTGTAACTACTGTGGAGGATGTTATTTCCCTTATTTTTTTTACCATTTCTCTTTTTTATTGGTCTTTTTTTTAGTTACTTACACTTCAAATGTTGTCCCCTTCCTGGTTTCCCCTCTGCAACCTCCCCATCACATTCTCCTTCTTCTTTGCCTCTATGGGAGTGTCCTCTCATTCCAGGCTCACTGCTTTAGCATCCCCTTACACTGGAATATGAAGGATATCTCAGGAATGGTGGACAACCTCATAGAAGCAAAGGGTGTTTGATAAGTTGTTTGCAGAGGGGAAACCAGAAAGGAGGACAACATTTGAAATATATATAAATAAAATAAGCAATTATAAAAAACTTAATTGCTTTATGTAAGTTCACTGTGGCTCTCAGCCACCAATGAATAATATCTCCTAAATTTATATACCATAGTCAGGTTCAATCAGATACAGAAATAAATAATATGTACGCCTACACATTTGGTAAAATCACAACCCTTGAAACAGAGGCATTTGGAGTTATGTGCCTTTAGAATTACGTATGTCACTGACATGAATGATTTGTTTTGCAAAACAGTATTGATCTCCATTTTCTGTTTTCAATGCAAGTTGTGACTTCAAAATACTGGCCTTGAAAATTACAATTACATAAATGAGTATGTCTGACTTACTCTATTCTCCTCTAAATCTTCAGCACTTTCACTAAGACAGTTCCGTGGATACCTGAGTCACACCACACTTTGATAATAATTCAAATTGAATGTCTTTTTAAGAACTTGAGGTAAGAGAGAGAATAGAACAAGTTGAGCCAGATGCAGTTTATTATTTTAATAGCATTGTTATCTTTGTATACTGGAACTATTTGATATACCGGATAGACTTAGGCATCAATTAAGCAACATATCCCCAAATCATATATCTGAGACATACAACTCTATAAACTTAGAGCTTTCAGGAATAGTTGTTATTTATACAGGGTTGTAAGTAGCACAACATTGAGAAGTAAATGAATGAGCCCATATATCTTAACAAGAAATATTCTCTAAAACAAGTTTAATACTTCACAAGAATATTTATATAACATTAAATACAGCTTTCTGCACTGTAAACATAAATGTTTTTCTCTGGCTTAACAGGTATATATTCTAATCACCAGACAATTTACAATTTTTTTAATTACTTCAAAAAAACTTTATACTTCCTGTGTATCTTGTTCTTTTCCTGTGTGTTTGAATATTTTAAGCAACTACAGATTTTTCTATATCTATAGATGTCCCTGTTATTGGCACTAGATAATAAAAGAATAATATACATGTATATTCTTGTATACATATAGCATGTATGTTTAACATAGATGTTATCTATGTTAAATCTATGTTAAAATACATTTGTTAGTCATGATTTGTTTTATGTATCAAACTGAGGTACAGGTTTAAATTACAGTTAGCATAGTATAAGTGTCTACAAATCTACACTGTAATCATTGCATTTTGTATTTTAAAATGTTCTAATTTGTATAAAATTTTGTTCTATAGTGCACTTTGGGATAAAGCAAAAACCGAAGAACAAAACCATTCACTCAACAAACACAAAACTAGATGTCAGCACATAAATGTATAATCTTCCTAATCCTATATGCCTAGACACCAGTGTAAAAATTGAATCAGTAGCACCAGGATACTATGTATCCTCTGGATACTAACAACACTATCACAGTGAGCTCTGAATATTACAACAGAGATGAACTGAAAGAAAAAGACTTTATCTATTTTAGATATTAGTCCTCTATCTGATGTAGGGTTGGTAAAGATATTTTCCCAATCTGTGGGTTACCATTTTTGTCCTGTTGACAGTGTCTTTTGCCTTAGAGAAGCTTTTCAATTTATAAGGTCCCATTTGTCAATTATTGATCTTAGAGTATGAGCCATTGGTGTTCTGTTCAGGAAATGTTCCCCTGTGCCTATATATTTGAGGCTCTTCCTCACTTTCTCTTCTATTAGATTCAGCATATCTGAAATGTTCCACATCCTTAGTCATCAGGGAAATGCAAATCAAAATGACCCTGAGATTCTACCTCACACCAGCCAGAATGGCTATGATCAAAAACTCAAGTGATAGCAGATGCTGGAGAGGATAGGGAGAAAAAGGAACACTCTTCCATTGTTGATGGGATCGCAAGCTGGTACAACCACTTTGAAAATTGTTCCAGCAGTTCCTTAGAAAATTAGACATACCTGAGCTATACCACTCCTGGGCATATACTCAAAAGATGTTCCAGTATGCAACAAGGACACATGCTCCTATTATGTCTTTTACAGATAAAAATGCTTTGATTTTTTCCATTCTAAGATATATTCCCTTGATGTTTTCAGTTGTATTATTGCTCTAGCAATAACACAATAATGTAATCAGGTGTCACTAGGAAAAAATAAATGTTTATATTAAACACCATATAATCTGATAATAAAAGTATATGATAAAGTTATATTGTAATAATTCTTGACTTTAAAATTATTATTGTTTTGTGAATTCCATGTTTAGAAACCATTTGAATTTGAATTTATTTATTGTTAATGATAAAGTTTTATTACAATCTAGAGTAAATTGTAGGATATTAATTTTGTTATATTTCAAATCATATAAAAAGTAAATTAAACTCTGGGTATGTTAAAAAGGACCTTAAAAGGTTTAAAAGAAAGCTTAATGCACACACACTGTGTGTGAATGTGTGTATTGTTTAACCTTTATAATCATTGATAATTCCATACATGCATGTATTTGAATGAAATTCATTCTTTATTCCCTGTTCATTCCCTAGCCCCTCTTCCATTTTTCTTTCACATCTGTATGTACTCATTTTTTAAAACCCACTGAGTTTACTCAGTGCTTCTTATATGTACCTGCATGTAGAAATATATACTAAAGCATGCTAAAGGCAACACCTTCGAACAGTGAGGACTCTCTATCTCCAAACAACCATTAATTGCCAGTAGCTTCTCATTTATAGGGGCAGAAGTGGCTTCATGAGTCCTTGCCCCATCCAATTGTGACTTAGGCTGGCACCATCCCATGAAGTCCTTGTGGATGTATTTATAATTCCTGTGAGTTTGTGTGTACACTAGTCCTGTGATTTTCAGCACATAATGTTTCTTTGAAAACTTTCTCTACATCTAGTTCTTGCAATCTTTACTTCCTTCCACAATGATTTTAATTGTTAAGAGAAGGGACATGATATAGATACCTCATTTGGAGTTGAAAATTCCATTGTTCCTCATTCTCTACTTGTTTAGTAGTTGCAAGTTCTATAATAACTGTAATTTAATTTAAAAAAATACTGTTCTGATAAAGATTGAGAGATGGGACTGGTGTGATGGCTCAGCAGTTAAGAGCACTGACTGTTCCTCCGGAGGTCATGAGATCAGATCCCAGGAACTACATAGTGGCTCACAGCCATCTGTAATGAGATCTGATGCCCTCATATGAAGACAGCTACAATGTACTCACATATAATCAAACAAAGAAATAAACAGACAAACATTTTTGCCAGAGTGAGCAGGGGAGGAGCGAGCTGCATCCGGATTGAGCAGGGCCAGAGTGAGAGGTGCTGGAGCAAGAGGGATAAAGGAAAGGGGAAAAATTAAAAAAAAAAAGAAATATTTTTTATAAAAAGATTGAGAGATGTTTTTATTTATACAAAGATTAAAAACTTATAGGATAATTTATTAATATGTACATTTAAGCAAATTACACTATTAGATTCCATCTCTTGGATTTATAGCATATTTGGTCTGTATTTTTGGCCTAGTTAATGGTACCAAGCATGGATCTTGTCTTTTTGAATATGATAAATAATTTGTGATAATTATATGACTTTATAAATTATACAAAAAGATGATTATGCATGATTATTTTTATATAACATCTGTGCTATTTATATGGCCTTATATAAACAAATATGCACAAAGTAAAACTAGTCATTTTCAATAACATTAAAACTATCGAAACACTTTTTGTAAAATACTCAAAACCTTACAATCTTAAGTGCATGTAGCTCACTTTCGCCACTTAGGTTGTTTCCATGGAAACAGCAGCTGGCAATGTGAAGCAGAATGTTATAACTTTGGTATTTCAACTGAGTTTGTCAGGTAAGTGATGGAAATGTCATTTTTCCAAAGAAGCACCTGCAGTTTTTGGGTCCAACAGGTTTGCAGAATATGGTATTTTTGTTTCTCAAAAGTTTAACTTCATAATGTTTCTATATAAATCATAACTATGCTCACCTTTCAAAACAGCTTAATTACTCTGTCTATTTTAGGAAGTTACTTTCCAGATAATATCACTAATTTGGGGTAATGGGATTACAATAGCTTTCAGGCATCCAAAGTCACACTGAAGAAATTATCATAGAAACTTTGCTATGTCACACACAAGATATTAGAGAAAATTTTGTCCATGGGCACTTTGTGATATGAACATTTTATATAGCCAATTGGTTCCAGAAATTTTTCTCTTCTGGCTGTGAATTCATAAACCTAGGTTTCATTTCACTTAATAACACCTTGGTAATGCACTAGCCACCATCTCATTCACTACTAATTAACAAACATAAAAATTTCCCTTGTGGCACCAGTGATCTCATGGCTTTGACATACTTCTTTTCCATTGCCAAAAATTGTTAATTCTCCATATTTGAAAACCTAACCTAATAAATGGATGGACATCATAAGTGTCCATCTATCATGGATCTTTCCCATGATAAGTTTAGACATTTTTCAGTGCACAAATAATTTTAATAATAAATGAGTAAAATGAAGAATATGATCCATGAATTTTTTTTGTAAAAATTGACTAAGATAAATTTATATTTGAAGTGCAAGAAACATGGCAAGTTTACCAAAATTAAATACTTTTTTTTAAAAGATACTATATAATTTATATTTATGTGAAGGTCATAGGAAAGATATCATGTAAAAGATTATCACTTCGGCATAAAAAAAGACACTCAAAGCCGATAAGATTAATACCAAATTAAATTACGCAAAATATCCTATCACCCAGCCAGTATGTTTGATGGCAGTTATCCATGAAGCATTCCTTTCAAAGTAAATGACACATTTCAAACATTCCATGAGGTTATTGGAAAACTACTTCATATAAGACTTTAGAAGTTATTGGTAGAACAATATGTTCAAAGGAGATAAAAGGAAAAAATAGTAACCAGTATAAATATTTTCTTACCTGTGGACACATCTTCACGAAAATATTTGGTTCAGTCTTATATGTTTGGTTGTCAGCCCAGCCATTAATGGCTGAGCCATCTCTCCAGCCCCATTTGGTTCAGTCTTAAAGTGTATGTTGCAAAATCTAAGATTTTATGTGACTGAAACTTTTCATGTCATCTGTTAAATGGACAAATAAACAAAACACAAAATTATCTTCTGACTAGTCTACTGGGTGTTAATTAAAAATATAAATACTTATAGGGAAAATGGACACAATAATAAAACATTTAAATGATTATACAGTACAACCAAGTAATTATAATTATATCATCTAAACTAACCAAATTACTGATACTTCACACCTTTCTTCAAAGGAAAAAAAAAAAGAAAACCTCATTCATTGACAATTTTGTCTAAATAGTGTTAGAAATATACACTCAAAACATGTTGCTAAATAAAATACTAGTAGCGAATATTTTGTGACATTTTGTTATCCACCAAAATTTCAAACAAATGAGTATAATACAATATTTTCAAAATTATTGCTTTAACTTTGGGGGGAATCATACTTATATCATCATTTCCTTTTCCATTTTATCACTCTAGACCCTCCTTTTTCGTCTCTGCCCTATTTCAAATTTAAGATCTTTTTAATTAATTGTTTTATATGTGTGTATATATGTGTGTGTATGTGTTTCTAAATAGACAAATACAATATGCTGAACCTGCATCATATTATCTGTATGTAGTTTTTCAATGTCTCCTTCCTGAGGACAAACTTTCTTGGTACCAGAACATGCAAAACAAGCTTCCCAGGGGGAAAACGTATAATCCTATTCTATCAGGAGACCTATAAAACACAGCAGTGAACAACATGACATAATAATCCTAACAGTGAAATAGTGTCATGCATATCCTGGCATTAACTAACAGATCTCTAATTGGGATTAAGACCTGCTCAATAGGGAAATTATGACCAGTACCACCAACCAACCCATCTACCTAGATAATCAGGGAATGATCCCTGTTCAGTTGTACCTTAAGTTGTAAAGAAAAGACAAAGAAACAAAATATCAGTCAATAATTTATTTATTTATTTATTTATTTATTTACTTATTTTGGTTTTTCGAGACAGGGTTTCTCTGTGTAGTCCTGCCTGTCCTGGAACTCACTCTGTAGACCAGACTGGCCTCGAACTCAGAAATCTGCCTGCCTCTGACTCCCAAGTGCTAGGATTAAAGGTGTGCACTACCACTGCCCAGCTCAGTTAATGATTGTTAAGGTGGCAAATGCTATGAAACCATTAGTGTAAAATAGGGAACAAGAATGCAATGTTTAGGCTAATAACAAAAAAGTGGTGAAGACTGTTTTCTTTGGAGTCTTTCATCTTTTCCATCTACCTCATCTTTATTCTTTTGTTTCAGGCACTAATATATAGAAACTGTTCCTAATAGGCATTCACAAGAACACACTGGGCTGGGACTCAGAAAGTCTTAGTACCAAAGAGAGCACACCATCTGTATTTGCCTAAACTGGCGAGAAGTCAGCAGCAACAGCAGCAGCAAAAACAACAAAAAGAGAAAAATTAAATGCCAACCAAACAAAATCCAAACCAAATATCAATACACTTTGAAAATTGTAACTCCAGATACATAGACCCCAGCACAAAAATATAAATATGAACAGTCAATAACCTCTACAAGGACCCAATAGCCACATGATAGTAGTTCCTAAGAAATGCAATTTAGATGAAACACAAGACAAGAATATCAAAATAGCAATTTTTTATATGTTCAATTATCTTAAAGGTGATTATTTACCCCATAACGTAGACTATGAAAGTATAAAGAAACAATTTAGTAAAATAATGAAAGTAGTTCAAAATATGAAATTAGAAACAGAATCATCAAAGAAAACTCAAATTGAAAAAAAATGAAAATATAACTTTAAGATGTCAAACAGAAATTTCAGAGGTAAGCTGCACCAAGAGTTCATGATATGGAAGACAATTTTAGGATTTCAAGATCAGATAGAAGAAATGGATACTTCAGTCAAAGAAAAATGTTATTTCTAAAATCATCAAGAATTAATACACCCACTAAATCTGGGAAACTATGATAAGATAAAATCAATGAATAATAAGTTAGGAGAAGCAGAAGACACAAAGGTCAAAATCATAAAAAATGTTTTTAAAACAATCATAGGGGAGACTCTGCCCAACGAATGACATCTTTGTCAAGGTTCAAGAAGCACAGAGATACCAAATAGACTAGACAAGAAACACAATGTGAGCACAATTTAATAGTAAAAACACTAAGTATACAGAACAAAGAAAGGGTATTAAAAGTTGAAAGGGAATAAGATCAAGTCACATAGAAAACCTGGTCCAGTAGAATAACACCTGATGCCTCAATGGAAATTCTGAAAGTCAAAGGTCCTAGATGGATTGTGTACAAAGTCTCAGAGACCAACAAATACCAGCCCAGACTACCATACCTGGAAGAAAACCTATCAATTATAAGTGACTGGGAAAGAATATATTTCACCATGAAATAAAATTTAAACACTATCTATACAGCAGACTAGACCTAAAGATGGCACGAGAAGGAAAACTTCAGTCTGAAGAAGTTAATTACACACAAGCTACAATGAACTAATAGTTTCAAGACAGTAATTCAAAATGGAAGTAATAAAACTCATAACAGAGCAAATCAATAAGTATTGATCAGTAATGTGACCCTCAATATCAATGGTCTCAATTTCCAAAATAAAAAGAATGAGAACAACAGTTTGGATGAGAACACAGGATCCATCTTTCTGTTCTAACAAAAAACACACTTTAACATCAGTGATAGATAACATATCAGGTAAGAGGAAAGGAAAAGCAAGTACACCCAATAATCAGACAGGTATAGTCACTTTATATGTGGCATAATAGACTTCAAACCACAACTAATCAGAAGAGGTAAAGAACACCATTCCAATTATAATCAAAGCAAAAATTTCCCAATAGTATATTGCAATTCTAAGCAAGAATGCACCAAATATATTGGCAGTTAAATTCATAAAAGAAATCTTAGTACAGATAAAAATACATGTTAATTCTTACATGATGTTAATGGGTATCTTCGATATATAAATCTTTCCAAGAGACAGGTCATGTAGACAAAAAATAAATAAATTCATGACTTATATAATATCATGGATCAATTAAATACTTATGAAAGATTTTACCCAAGCAAAAAGAATATCCTTTTTTTCTCAGTAGGCCAACGGACCTTCTACAAAATTGACTACATATTTAAACACAAAGCAAGACTCAACAGATATAAGAAAACTGAAATAACAACCTGCATTGAATTTTTCCACTATGTATTAAAGCTGGATATCAGAAACAATAGAAAGTATATAAACACATAGAATCCAGAAAAACTCATTATGAATGAACAATGGATCACAACACGAACCAAGAAGAAATCTGAAAACTTTTTAGAATTAGATAAAAGTGAAATCACAATATACTTAAACCTGTTAGAGACAAGGAATGGAGTTCTAAGAGGAAAGATTCATACATCAAAAATTTGGAAAATCTCATATTAGAAACTTGATGGCAAAATTGGCTTAAAAGTTCTACAAACAGACAAAGAAATAACACCCCACAATATTTAAGATGGCAAAAAACAACCAAGTTCGTGGCTGAAATGAACAAAATAGAAATAAATAAATAACAAACAAAACAAAAATCAGTGATACCAATAGTTGGTTTTTCATAAAATCAACAAGGTTGACAAAATATTTACAAGATTCACAAGAGATAGAAGATCCAACATAATAAAATTAAAGATGAAAGAGGGAACATCAAAACAAACATTGAAGAAATCTAGAGAAACAGGACATACTTTAAAAAGCTGACCTCAACTAAGCATAGTTACCAAATATCAAAAAAGATGATGACTCAACCAGATACCTTACACCAGGAGGTAAACACTTAAATGTCAAAAATGAGTTCCATTTACCTGAGTTATTGGCCAAAGCAGTCTCCTGGATAACCCCCCAAAATTTGATGCTATCACACAGGCTATTGGTTGCTCTCCACAAACTTTCTGCAATGTGCTCTTGCTGAAACACACAGTTAATTATCTCACTGAACATGGAGAATCTGAGCGGGGGCCTAACCAGAGTTTTCACCCCTACTGCCTAGTGTTTGTGAAACGGGAAGCAGCTCTGCATAAAACCAAAGGAGAAAGAAAACTATCAATGTGGTTACAAGTCCTGCGATCCACGACAGTGACCTGCCTGCAAAATATGCTCATGGAATAGTGGAACTTACATTATGGAAGTCATCACCAATCTCTAATTGGATTTAAGGCTCAATCCAGAAGTTTGATTGTATAACACTGTTCAGGTGGCCAAGAACCTGAGACTAGATAGGTCTTGGGACTGAGGTAAAATCAGTTATATATTTTTTTGCTGAACGAATGTAAAGTAACGAGATTATTAGCAACATTCTCCTGTACTTGTGGATTAGTGTCTGACTCAGCTACCATCAAGGCTTTCTTCTAGAGTATGTGGGAACTAATACCGAGACCAAAAACTGAACAATGTAGAAAGAATGAGGGACTTTGGAACAGTCAGTCCTAAATGGGATGTCTTTGTCAAACCCTTCCCCGCAAGAGTCAGGGAGCTATGTAGAATAGGAGGCAGACTATTGTTAGAGCCAGAGGGGATGAATGGCTCTAAGGAAATAAATAATAGGAATCAGACACAACAGGACTGATGCACATATGACCTCACTTATAATGCAACAGCATGCACAGGGCCTGCAGATATTCAACCTTGTTGGAGTCCCAACGCTGAGAGTGGGAGGCAGACATGGACCTAACCCCTAACCATAAAGCTATCACCAACTGACAGACACTTGTCAAAGAAAAGTTAGTTTCTCCAGTAGTATGGTATACATATCACATGGACCTCATCCAATGCTCTGAAGTAAATGGCCAACACAAAATGGACTCAATGTTAATTTTGTAGACATTTTGTCCCCTACTTCTTTTGGGGGGGGGAATTTTGTTTAATGATTTCCTGTTTGTATGTTATTTATGTAAGGTTTGTATGTGTGTGTGTGTGTGTGTGTGTGTGTGTGTGTGTGTGTTTCTTGGTGTTTTGATGTCATTTGATTATTTATTTATTTATTTGATATACTGTTTGGTTGTTTCTTGGCTTTTGTTTTGTTTTGTTTTGATAGATACAGAAACAGGGCATGGATTTAGATGTGTCTCAATGTAGGGGGATCCGGAAAGAGATGGAGAAGGAGAAAAGCATGATCAGAATGTGTTCTATAGAAAAGATTTTTAAATAGAAAAAAATTGTGAATTTGTGTGCCCAGTGGTCTGCCATTCCGCATATGTCTGCTTGCTGGGGCACGACTGTCAGGGAATCCTTTGCTCAGCTGGCTGGAGGAAAAGATCTCTCTGGGCTAGGGTGTGGCCCAATGGACCAAACTGTTACAGCTCTCCAAGGGGAATCTGACAGCAAGACTTTTTGATGGGCCTCTTCCATAGCCTCCACTGGCCCGGAGTTGCTGGCAGGTGGCCAGACAGAGCAGGCAGCTAGGAGACAAAGTCGGAGCCACTGTGCAGGAAGTTGTTGCAGTTAAGTGTGAGCACCAGGCTTGTTGGGCCAGGTGGGGAGCCAGGTGGAGGTCCAGTGAAGAAAGTTTCAGGAGAGAAAATTCTTCCCTAGAGCGTTGCAACTCAATAAGACAGGCACATTCAGATCTTTGGTGAAACAATCTGATCACTGTATTCCTGGTTTAGGACCTTATAAACATTTGGGAGTGGGGTGGGATCTAGAGGCAGATGCTTACTATTGGCTCAGTTTGAGATGTTAGGGATGCCTTGTCTGCGTGAGGAAGGACTTTAGGTCGTTGTCCATTTGTGACTGATCATCACACTCCTCTCAATGAGATGTCTTGGTCACTTCTGCCAGGACAGGAAAGCGGTATGGAGTAGATTTAAACACCTTTTATTCTCAATTATAAGAATTGCTGAGGTTCCTGAATCTACTCGACCTTACCATTTTTGTCTGGTGGCACAGGCCCCTGCCCCACAGCGTTCCAGAGAAAACTAAGCAGTGGCAAACCCACTGCTTTTCTTGTTCGTAAAACTAAAGAAGAAAAATTAATCAAATTCTTTTTTTCATAATTTCAGTAATATTTCAGCAGTCAATTTTTGATTTAAATGTCAAGATATGTATACCAGCTATAACTAATTATAATAGATTCATAAATATGTTGTCACATTTTAATTGATTTAAATTTTGCAATCATTGTTTAGCCAATATTCCCCACACAAATTCTGTTATTTAAACCAGAGTAACTTCTGACAATGTAAAGACATATCTGTTCTCTGGAGGAGCTCTATATATTATGAAAGACAAAGTTATGTAAACAATTTCTTTCACTGAAGATGAAATCATGTATACCTCATGAATGCTGAGGAAACAGACTTTAAGATGAAAAGCCATGTGTAAGGCATTACTGTACCGTGTACCACTTATTCAGTGGATCTTCAAAATAGGTTATGGGAGAGACAGATTACTTATGAGAATGGAGAGAAAGCATATCAGAAAAAAAATATAAAATACCACTAACAACAGGGTTTTAGAACTTTTATTTGTTAATTTTAAAAGTGTTATTTTTGAAATCAAATAATTTGGCTATAAAATGATAGCATCATGTTTTAATAATATTACTGGAGATGAAATCTATAATACACACATAATTTGTATCCACACTTCATGCCCAAATCACAGCTGAAATTTTTTATACCTGATAATTCAAAATGATTTTCTGCCTTGGATTGATAGGAATAACAAAAATCTTCTTTTCTATTTTTCCACCAATTAGCCTCAAATGTCAGGATCCTAGCAATGTATCTTCATCTTTTCTTTACTTTTATTTGAAACATTGGAAATGATACTAGACCTTATTCTAAAAGCTGCATTCTCAAAAGCTTTCTCTTTTTTGGAGCTGAGTTAATATACAGGAGACATTGTAACATGACAATTCAAATCCAAAATTTAGGCATAGAACAGTAAGTTTTTTTTATTAGCTTAAGACATAGTTTCCAGCTTTTCAGACACTGCTGTCTGCCCTTGCTGCTTGCTTCAGCCGTGGTCTCACTGTGTTCTTCGACATCTTGGCTGATGGCAAGCCCTTGGGTCACATCTGCTTTGGTTTGTTTGAAGACAAAGTTCCAAAGACAGCAGAAAACTTTGGTGTACTGAGTACTTGAGAAAAAGGATTTGGATGCAAGATGCCTCGGAACGCGGAGGCATAATGGCCCTAGTCCAAGGTCTATCTACAGAGAGAAATTTGAGGATGAGAACTTCAGCCTGAAGCATGCAGGTCTTGAGATCTTGCCTATGGCAAATGCTGGACCAAACTCAAATGGTTCCCAGTTTTTAAATCTGCACTGCCAAGACTGAATGGCTGGATGGCAAGCATGTGGTCCATGGAGTGTTTTGGGTCCAGGAATGGCAAGATCAGCAAGAAGATCTTCATTTCTGATTGTGGATAATATTAATTCTTTTAAGTTGCTGGCATTTTACCAACCAGACCATTCCTTCTGTAGGTCAGGAGAGCGCCCCCATCCCATCTGCTTGCAAAACCTGTAATTTTTGCTCTCGCTGAACTTCTTTGGGTTCTGTACTTTCCTCAGAGAGAGAGACAGAGACAGAGACAGAGAGAGACAGAGATTGCATGATGTGATTTCATATGAATGGAAATCCTGCTGTATTTCCAACCAACTACTATATCTTGGGAAGCTCTGGAAAGCCACAGGTAGAATGGTATTGTGTCCTTTAGGTCCACTGTGGTCTCCTCTTTCATGAAGACATCAAGTGCTGATGAGATATCAGCATTGAAGTCACTTTCATTGTCACTAATGATGCTAGCCCAGAGGTGGAATATTAAAAACCAGTAAATGTGATCCATCATATTAAAAAAATAAGCAAGAAATAATATTTAATTGTTTGATGGTATAAATTAATGTATTTGACAAACATGAAAGACATTCTGTTAAAGGGAATAAGACTGATAAAAGAATAACACATTTTTTTCATGTTTAAACAAACAAAAAGTATTTCTATAGAAGTCTACTTATTTGCTCAGTATTTTAATATTCAAAATGAACCATAATTCATGAGTGAATTGTTCAGATGCTTATGAACTTCAGACTACTCTCTAATTTTAATAAACTGCCAAAATGATAAATGTGTTTTAATAGCATAAATCTGAAAAAGAAAGCTTAATCTATATACATTAAAGAAAGATGATTTTGCTGTTTCTAAAAACAGGCAATTAACAAATGAGTGTATAGAACATAACTTCAGTCTTTTTAAATCTAGAAGAATAATGTTCTCAATGCGTAATCAATCCAAAACTATTCCTTAATCAACGACTTTCCCATAACATCTCCCTATTTAAAAAGGAGATATTAATATTTGTGTCATATTTTACATTACTTTGATATATATGCATAAACTGAATAAGTAATGTATACATGAACATATGTATTAATACACACACAAACACACATACATATTTGTGTCTGTTTCCCTTTGTTGTCATACATACAAGGAGCATTTTGAATCCATGACTAATTTCATTATTTAACAATTTATAACAATATTATAAGTTACTGTTCATTTGATTGTTAGTTTAATTCATCTGAGTTTTAAATTAAATTTTTAAACTAGATTCAATTTTTAAGATTCATAAATAAAATATAATCCACACCAAATGGACTCAGTAGGATAATTGTGTGTGTGTGTGTGTGTGTGTGTGTGAATAATTAAGGCATAGGGTTTGAATTTGAGAAAAGGAGGACTACATGAGGTGTTGCAGTGATGAGCAGGAGACGTGGAAATTATTTGTTAACAAATAATTTGTTTGTATTTTATGTGTATGAATGCATTAACTGCATGCATAAAAATACACTGTGGGTGTGCCTGCTACCCACAGAGTCTATATGAAGATGCAGGTTGCCCTGTGACCAGAATTACAGATGTGTGCAAGCCCCATGGAGGTATTGAAACCTGATCCTGTGTCCTCTGCAAGACCAGTTAGTGTTCTTAACCACTGAGCCATTACAACTCCCAAATAATTAACTTTAAAGGCAGATATCCATTTATTATGCTTATAAAAATATATTTAAAATGGTTGAAGAGAGGTTGGGGCATTAAGATTAAATGGGTACAGAGGTAACATGATACCCTAACCGGTATTGGGGAACATGTAACGGTTCTAGAGATGAATGATGTCAATGATTACACAATGTGAACATAGTCATACAAACTTAGATAATATGGTAATAGTCTACTTTGTATACCTTATCATAATGTCTAGAAAGTCTGAAACCACCTTTATGGCTTATGTCCTTTACTAGATGCTTTGGGATGAAAATCAACAAAGAGCAACTGAGCTGAAGCCCAGAGGGAAAGAAACGATTCACAGGCATGGATTCTCACATGGGTAAGTAAAATCCATGGCCTTTCTTACCATTAAAAACCATTTCTACTAGTTTCTCCAGACCCATCATTTCCCATTTCATGCTTATTTCATCACACCTTGTTAGATTACTGCAAATGTTTATACACTTACAGGTTGCATGATAAAATTGATTTCATATTCAATTATAACATTTTCTGAAACTGAAATTCCCAGGACGTTCCCTCTTCTGTGATCTTACAAAATCAATTTTCACATCCTAATGAAGCAAAAGATTTAGTTTGCATTTATTTGTATTATTTTAAACAGGCTGAGACACTTCTGAATTTCCATTACTGAAGATTTAAGTCAATGTACAATAGTTAGAGAATTGAGTCAAAGTATTTTCTTCATTAAGCCACTTGTCAATTTTTCTTATTCAATTTTTAATTATGTAAGATACTTTATTTCTCGTACTCATCACCAAAAAGAAGATTGTTTATAAAATTTAACATTAATTTACTTTAGACCTAATTTTGTTTACAGCCTGAACACAACAATATAGCAAAATAAAAATGTAATTCCTAGGATCATGTATTATCTCTTAGGAATTTTTTCACTAACTTCTTTCTAAACTTGATAATAAACATGGTAACATATTGTCCTAATTTACATGAGCAGTTTAATGCCTTCTTTTAAAAAATATGTTTTATTTTTCAAATTTTAGTTCTCTTCCCTTTTGAGTCTGAGATAAAAATATTCATTTTCCTGTTAATCTTCAGTGCATTTATTAATTTAGCTAATTTATTCAGTTGCAACACTAATGTGGTAGTTAGATCATTAAGTAAAAATGTTCTTGCTAGGAAAAATAAGACTTTGTTGAACTGAATCTCAGCCTTCTGTGTTCACTCATGCCTAACCCTATGTTACGGAACTGCTGGTGAAGGCAAGGAGGGAGAGACAGGAGACTGGTATGAGTCTTACACTGAGAGTAGCTGATCATGACTGTCGTGGTTGATGGGGAACTATTTCAACATTTGTAACAAGAAGAATTATTACCAAGAAAATTCATAAAAGGGTATAAAAAACCATAATTTGATCTTGAAGTGAATCTTCATTTTTTTAAATTCAGTAATAAGAACTGTTCCCTCAAAAAACATACCTAGTGTTGACCACACAGCAGGTAGTTCACATATACTAAATAAAAGGGTAGCATCTCAAATTCTTAATTCAAAAGCGCTGGAGTTTTATTTGTTATGCTAGATACATTCTGCTTCCAAGGTTCCATATTTTAAGTATTGACTCAAGGGCTTTCATCCCCACTGAATATGTTAGAATCTATCCAACAGAACCTCAATAACCATTTGATTCTTTTGGTGTGTGTCTGTGTGTGTGTGTGTGTGCCTAAAGGAGGTAAAAAGAAGAAAGAAATCAATCAAATCAAGGTTAACCATATTTTTCAACCATATTTTTCACCAGAGTATCTTTTTCTATGGCAATATTAATGTTTTTTTCTACAAATATGTATTTAGATATACCTGATACAACTTTAAGGTTTGGGTTATGAGTTTTTATCATTTTATATACATTCAATATAACAGTTCAATAAACTATGTATATAACATATAATGTATGTACTATAGTATTTATAGAAAATCATTTTTATATATACACATATAAAACTTTTATCAAATTTATTGTTGTAACAAATATATCTATATATTTATATTATTTATATTTATATGGTAGATGCTTAATAGGTAAAAAAAAAAAAAATCCTGCCATACAAGAATGAGGATGAAAATCTGGATCACAGCACCACTAAGACAGACAAATGGGGCTGTGTTTGCCTATAACCCTAGTGTTATAAGACAAAGACATACTGTGTTAAGTGAAATAAGGCACAGAACACTTGCTTAATATCTGGGAAGTCACTTCCTGGACCAGAAGAGGAAAAAAAAGGAAAGAAATTAATGAACTCTAATTTATTCATATTTTGCACCAGTGCATATTTTGTATGGTAATCTTAATTTTTTTCCTCAAAATATGCACAATATAATTTTAAAAATTTGGATATATGGTCTGTGTTGCTGTTGTTTTTTTGGCTTTTGTTTTTTGTTTTTTGAGTTTTTTGTTTGTTATTTTTGTTTTGTGTTGGTTTTTGGCTTTATCTTGTTTTGTCCTGGTTTGGTTTGGGTTTTGATTGTTTTTTTGTTTTGTTTTGGTTTTTTTTTTTTTTTTGGTTTATGTCTTGTTTCATTTTTTGTTAGTTTTTTTTCCTTTTTTTTTCTTTTGTTGTTGTTGTTTTTGTTGTCATTGTTGTTAGGGTTTCTCTATTTAGCCCTAGCTTTCCTAGAACTTGATCTGTAGACAACGCTTGCCTGGAACTCAAAGGTCTTCCTGCTTCTAGATTAGTAACTTGATAGAACTTATATCATCAATTTCAATTAAGCATTGATTATTAGTAAATATAATAAATCAACACAGATGTTGGAACCTAAGAGCCTAACACTTTCTTTAAAATCAAACATCATCTTTTAACCTAGTACTTAGAAAGGACAAAAAGAATATTATATGAGTCTATGTGATTTAAACTGAAACCTTAGTGGCATAGAAATTTCCAACATTTCTATATATTTTTTTGTTTAAATTATTTATAATGTTAGTAATCACTATTTTATGTAAGTATAAATTTTTCCTTATAATTATCTAAATAATTACACTTGTAATCCCTAAGACATCAATATTTATAATTTAATATTATCCAAGACTATCCCTCTTAATTTTGGAAAAAAACAGTAATTTAGGTAACTCTGCCAAGGCAGATAGTAGTATTTTAATGTACACTATAAGCAGTGCCTTGCAGGTTAAGGCCTAGACTGACAAACTAAGAGTAATAATAGCTACCAAGACAAAGATGTTTATCAGTGACAATGCAAATAAAGCTGTAGACACTTTAGCAAACAATAAAATGATCAAAGATGTTCTAAAGCATAGAAGAAATCAAAGGTATAGATGAATTTTCATTTAGACTAGCAAAAGAGAACCAATGCTGATCCTCTTTTAGCTGAATGTCATTTGCTATTGCCTGCTGGTGCTTGTTAAAGTTGTTTCAGTCTATTTTAACGTCACTGAAAACATTCAGCCTTGCCTTGCCTCGGTCATGATGCCTCAGTCTGTCCTGGAGTCTCTTAAAGGTTAAGATATTTAACCTTCTGCCTGCAATAGCTAACCCATCCTAGAATGAAGCACCTTGCCCTGCCCCTACCTTGTCATGGTCTTCTAATATCAGAGCCTCTTTTCCATATTCTAAATGAGGAATTTCTGAGATGTATTCTGAATATCCCTATCCTGTATGATATAGTATAGACCATTTGGAACAGGGTGATTAAAGCCCATTTCAAAATTCAAATTGTAGAAAACATAGCACCCAAAATGGCAGTTTAATAGTGACATTAATAATGGCACACCTTCATTTACAAACTTGCTTTGCAATCAATACACATCTAAAAATAAGACAAATAGTTAAAAATAAGCCCTTAAAAACTTGAAATCATGAAGAATTCCTGTATAAAACACATTGAAACATTAAAAAAAAAAAGCAATACTGATACTCAATGTATGGAAATTTTACTGACAAAATGCCTCACAACTGAAAATTTATATCACAAGCTAGAGAATGGTTATTTTCAAAGTTATAGCTGTCACAAAACTCGGGTTTAAACTAAGTGGATCTTATATGAGTCAATATCTGATGAAAAATGTGATCATTTAAATGTAAAAGTTTATAAAGATTTATATACTGAGAATTCAGTTTGGATGACCCACAAAGTATTCAAATTACAAGACATATAGACTAAAATAGCATATTGCGTTTTCGTATTACTGAGCTTTGTTTCAAATTGAATGTCTGCTAATACGCCATAGCACATTAGAGAGCAAGTGAACAAGGAGTAGCTCGAGTACCGAAAGTGAAAATTGGTTCAATAATAAAAATGCCGATTCACTTTTTAAAAGCTTTGGCTTTCTGGGTTTATAACCCCTGTGTGAATGAACTACGATTTGGGAAAAAATAAATAAATTATTTAAAAAAAATAAAATAAAAGCTTTGGCTTGTTTGTGTTTTTCAGGTATAGCTTTTCAATTTGTTTCTATATGTATATATCTTTTCAGTTCATTATTTTGATATGATTTGGTTTGGTTTGGTTTGGTTTGGTTTGGTTTGGTTTGGTTTGGTTTCGTTTCGTTTCGTTTCGTTTCGTTTCGTTTCGTTTCGTTTCCTTTCCTTTCCTTTCGTTTCGTTTCGTTTCCTTTCGTTTCGTTTGGTCTTGGAGTTTTTGTTTTGTTTTCTTTTGTTTTGATATAGCATTGCATGTATCACAAGCTGGTCTCCAACTCATTATATGATTGATGATAGTATTAAACCATTTCACCATCTACATAGCTGAAAATGATAATCCTATCGGCAACCTCATATTCTTCATGATCCCTATCTCCAAAGTACTGTGATTACAGCTGTGCATGGCCTTGATGTTGCAGGACAGCAATTCGAGAATGTTAGACAAGCACTGTCCCAGCTGAGATGCAGTCTCATCCTCCAGGGTTTAGCTTTTTAAGGACTCATGTTTGACACATTTTAACTGAAAGGAAAATATGAAACAACAGTCCCCAGTCATATATATAACTTTTAATAGGCTAAACTCCAATAAAGCAATAACTTTGAAGTTGTATGATTCTTATTGACATCAAAACAAAACTCCCAAAAATCATCAAAGATTTTTATAAAGCAACTATAATTTAAAGACAAGATATGAAAATTTTCTAAGAGAAAAAGTTGAACATTTTTAAAATTGTTTCTGAACATTGATTCATATTATTTATATAATAACTCATACATCTAATTTATAAACAGAAAAAAGTCATTATGTGGACATTTCAAATAGGTTGTACTAATTACAGATAAACCCAGAAATGCCAATCCAATATGAAAGAAATGAAAACTAAACTATCTCGATCGCATTTTAACCTGGCTAATTAGCATTATTCTTGATAAATGATAGCAATATTTAAATTATGGACATACTAAGTATGTTAAATGTATTTTATAACTTGTATCTGGTGAGAATGAACATAAATTCATCATTTCTCATTAAATGTTACATTTAGAAATTAATAACCAAAAGTATGTAAGTATTCACAATGAATTTATGGCCCATCACTGAGTCAAGGGAGGAATCTGTAAGCAGGAACTGATCCAGAGGCCATGGAAGAGCGCTGCCTAATGGCTTTCTTCCCCTGACTTGCTCAGTCACTTTTCTTATACAGACCAGGTCCACCTACCTAGAGATGGCAGACTGAGCCCTCTCATATCAATTAGCATTTAAGAAAATCCCCCACAGACATGACACAGTCTATCTGACAGAGGCGATCCCTCAGCTGAAGTTTCCCTCTTCCTGAATAACTCTAGTTGGTTTGTATCAAATTGACAAAGATTAAACACTACACTATTTAAATCTTCTAAATTATACTTAAACAAATTAAAAATATATACTTAATGAAGTGCTTATACACTACTAAATAACATATGATCACTGAAATATTTGGATGTAGTTTGAGGGCAGAAGATATGACGGAAAAATACAACTTTATCTTCAATTACGTATAATTAATATAATGCTTAGTTGGCAATAAAGATACATTGATATTTTTATATTCCCCTAAATCTACTTCTTTCTAAAGCTTCCTCATGAAATATTTCCCTCTGCATTTGTGACCATAGTGTGTTTGTGAGCAGCCCTTCCTTATGTATTTTTAGTATTGCCAAGAGATTATCCTACACTGTGCTGACTGCACAAATACACTCAAGAACTCCTAAATCTCTTCAAATTGTAACTCAAATAACTTTCTTTTGCATTTCAGTCTGAATGTTGTAGTTACAAATATATCCTTTGTTGTCTTCCTATAGATTTTCTGAATTTAGAAAATCGACTTTGGTGGTTAATTATTATGTGGTTGTATGTTGGGTTTTAAGTTCATTGAGTTTCATTGATGAAAATTGCTCACAACCTCCCAGCTTAGACCATCAATCCTCTTATCTGTGCAGCAAAAATCTCTTCCTGGAATTAAGATTTCTACCAAGTCAAATTTTTGAGTAAACATCATCAAAAACATAAACAACCAGAGGCATGTTTCCATGGTGATTCCAAACCAAATCAAGTTGACAATGAAGTGTAAGCATGACATCTGAGGCTATCCTTTATACTGCCGCCATCAGAAGAATTAAGAAGGCTTGATGAGCAGCCACTTTTGGTAGACAAAGACACCGTTTCATAGCACATTTACTGATGCAAACACGACCTGAACGATGGCACTCTCAATGGGCATGCTAACATGAAAGGAAGAACATTTCAGAGTCCCACACATAAACAGAAAGCTGTAGGCCACTAATGACTGCTGACAGAAGGCAAATTAGCCTCTCCCAGGGACAAACCTCCCTATTGGTTATCTGGTCAGCACTGAACTACACACAAACACACACACACACACACACACACACGCACGCACGCACGCACACACACAAAGACTCAACATATTCTACTCACATTTGTGAATACATATATATATCCATCCGTGTGTGTGTGTGTGTGTGTGTGTGTGTGTGTATGAATGTAAATAAATGAATGTATATAAATATTGAAAGAAAAAGAAGACATAAAATTTAGAGGGGTATATTAGCTCTTAGAGGAAGGGTAATAGTATAGGTAGAGGAAGAAAAGTGATCAGGGTAGGGAAGTAGGGGAATGATGTAATTACAAAATAAAATATAAAATGTTTTCATGTGGAAAACTATATAACTCAGTGGAAACTCCACCCTCCTATCCTGGGCCTTCAACTGACGACTCCTTTTAAAGACAATACTTAAATCTGCATTGAAAGCTAGCCAATGATATGATAAAGATTTTGGTCTGATTATCAGAAACTTGAGCCCTACGTCTGCTGGAAAGAAGTTTGGTTGATTGATTTTTATCACTGAGTTCACTCATTTTTGTGTTACATTATTCAGAGATGCTTGAAGCAACAAACCAGAATCATCATTTTTCTTATTTTCTCAAATATTCAAAAAAATGATATAGAGAGTAACCAAATTCCTTGCTCTTCACAAGAGCTGAATAAAGTTTATCACATGCATTTAGAACATTTAAAGAACTAATAAAAATTCAGTGCTCTCCAGGCTAGCAGAAGAAATTTTTGTAAAGACATTACCAAGTTGTAGAACTAATTATAAAATGTATGGTATAGAAATTCATCCTTACATTTCTGTTTCTCTAGAACTACTTCTGGCATCACAGTCCAGATTAGTCAAGGTTCTTTAGTGGAATAGAATTGATGGAATCAATGTATATCTAAAGGAAAGTTATTAAATTGGCTTACATGATCTTGACTGAGCACTCAAATATTGACATTCTATATACTGATAATTGTTCAGACCATGAGACTGATGCCTCAACAATACTAATCTGACATTGATGGTTTATAAACTGTAGAGAAAGCCACTGGTCTTCAGTCCACACTGAAAAGCCAAAAGAGATGTTAAGATGTCAACGAAGAATGTGGTAGCAGTAGCAGCACAGACTGCGTTTACCAGAAGAACCAAAGGTAAACAGAAAAATGAAGAGCTTTTTCCCTTTACATCTGTTTATATAGCTTCTGCTTCTGAGTCCTACCATCCTCTCAGACAAGGGTCTTTCTCCCTCAGGTAATCCTTTCTCAAGAAATGCCCTTACAGACTTACAGGGGACATGGCTCTCAGCACTCCTTTTCAAGGACTCTGCTCTCCTGCCAATCCTATCCTATATTCTTACTTCCTAGCACCATCATTTTGAGAGTTAGCATTTTTACATATAAATTTTAAGGGGAATAACAAACATCCAATCGTAGAAATAGATAGAAATAATAGATGGTAATTATAAAACTACCATGCTATGGCTCACACTTGAAATTTATCATTGCATTATTTGAGCTGGAATGATTCACATACATTTCAATGTACTCTTATTTACCTAAAGGAAAACTACTCAGTCACCAAAGTAATTATAGTTCAAAGTTTACACGGGAAGGGAGAATTTGCACTCACAAATCTGAGTCAATATATGAAAAAAAAATCATACACAGGCAGAGGACTCTCTGTAGACAAGAATTTGAAAGAGAAAGTGTGTATCATCTGGCAAAGACATGAGTTGCCTTACACAACTGATGTACAACATAACTGATTTAATTTTTCAATAAAGTATGTTACACACATTAAAATGTGGTGAATTAAACTTCATCTACTGAAAGCATTTTTTCATGATTCAGCAGCTGTTCTCATCAGGCATTGTCTTATAACAGTATTCATGTCATCAAAGTGCCTAACATTTTCAGTAGAAACTCACTTATCTTCATATAACTACCCTTGCCCTCTTTGCACTTATATACACTCCCCAAATGGTTTACAGTATATTTTATATGGCATAATGTGTAACATGATATATTAAATTATTGAATACTTTTACAGGGGTAAATATAATTTTAAAATGATTAGAAAATACTGCATAACCAATCTGTATAGCAAGGCATTCAGTGACAATAAAAGCAATCACTAAATATATTTGTTGAGATATTGAGGCATGACACAATTCTTAAATCAAACAATTTAAAAATATGATGTTATGTCCAATTGACTTGAAGGCAGAACCTAGGCACAAGACTATTATCATGACCTGAAAGTCGATTTATTCACCAAAATTAAACAGCAGCATTTGGATAGCAACAATTTATTGTCATCAGAATATTTCACTTTAAAACAGTTCTTGATATGAGTCACACAACTACGATTAATGATTTGAGAGAAACAACCAAGCACCTCATATTTAGCATAATCCATTCTCCATAGTGTGGGCATTTGCTACTTGGACTCATTTTGGATGCAAGTTGTTTTCTCCTTAAAGTTAGAAAGGTCTTGGATGAGAGAATGATTCTGAGAACAATGTCATAGTTTAAAGAAAACATCAGCCAAAATGTAGGGCATAAAGCCATTCTGTGTGCATACAAAATTGCATACCCCAAAGCAGCATTTTTTTAAGCTTGGAAAGAATAAAGATCTTGCCTTAAAAACTTGGGTATTGGTTTGGAACACAGAGTGTTCTAGACTCTTAAGAGAAGTGTACATCCTACTTTATAAATTGATCTCTTGGAAATAATGTTGGAACTGAAGTAGACAGTTGAAAAATTACATAATTAGACCCTGAAAATTGTCGACATCACAGATGGGCCAAGACATTCATAACTGACTGAAACCTCAGTTATTTTCTAGCAGAGATATATCAGGATGAATTGTAAGAGACTCGGGAATACCACATGTATATCAGGAACAATTATAATAAATTTAATTGACTTCTGGTCTAAGAGAAAACAATATTTTTTCATCTAGAATTAAAAATGAAATTTTACTAATTCTGAAGAAAATGGGCAAATATCACAAGTAAAGTTGGCTAATTTTATGAAGGTTGACTTGACTAATGAAGTTGTGGAAATTTTTCTTTTAGTCCCATTCTTACTGTGTGGGTAAAGGATGTAAGGAACCATCAAAATGGTGAATATCTGTTCTGGATCATTGCATTCAGGAACTCTGATTACTACTACTCACATCTGTGGCAACATCTTCCTGTTTTCATGAAATAAGAATCCCATACAATACTTCCAATATCTATGAGAGTAAACATAAGTACATATGTAATATTAAATAACCATGTGTAACGAACTAGAATAATGCCTGTATTAAAAGTAATTACAAAAATTGAGTTTGTAAGCATTAGAAATATTTGAGAGACAAAACTATTAAGCATTTTGCTAATAAATAAATTTATACCTTTATCTCTCAGAAAATAAGGTGGCTTACGTCTAAATAAAATTGTAAAAACAAATTTTCCTCAGTATTTAAATAAAATATAGATAGCCAACTTTGAAAGCAAAAGGCAATGATCAAATGTTCTTCAAACTCTACAGAATGGATTTGCCATAGGTATGGACGGTAAAGGTATTTTCCACCAAGCTTAACATATTGAGTTCAATCAGCAGGAGGACCCACATGGTAAAAGGCTACCTTCAATTCCCACCAGTTGTCCTCTGATCTCACAAGTGTACTAAGAGACACACACACACTCAAGTGTGCATGCATTTTGTGAATGTGTCCACAGTCATGAATATACATACGTGTGTATGTGTGTATGGGTGCACACATGTAAGTCAATGTAAAAATATTAACCCACAGAAAATGAAGAAATATTTTAAACCATTATATAAAGAAGGAGCACTTCAAGTAACATATAACTATGTCATTTTATTTAAGCATTCATAACTATTTATGAAAGTAGAAAGATAGCTTGTGCGGTTAATCACCAGGAGGAGTAACATTTGTTATTTTCAAAAAGAGAACTCAGTATATACACATCCTCCAAAACTCATGGTGACCATATGTCTTGATTTGCTCAGGACAGTTCTGTTTGTAGATTATTTTAAAGCAATTCTTACTCTCCGAAATGTTCACATTCAGACAATTAATTACATGGTCACTATATTATAATTCTTAATTTTAATAACAAATATGTTTTTACCTGTTTTCATAAAAGTATATATTTAAAAATTTAATGGGGAAGTATGTACATATGCCACGGTGTGCATGCACTGTGTGTATGTTTGTGTGTGTGTGTGTGTGTGTGAGAGAGAGAGAGAGAGACAGAGAGAGACAGAGAGAGACAGAGAGAGACAGAGAGAGAGAGAGAGAGAGAGAGAGAGAGAGAGAGAGAGAGAGAGAGAGAGAGAGAATATCAGAGGACAACAAAGAAGAATCAGTTCTGTCTTCTTTCCTTCAACCATGTAGGTTTAAAGAAGTGAATCAGTTGTTAGATGTGACAAACAGCTTCTACACTGGTCCCTACCAGCAGCTCTGAAATGTGTAGTAGCAAACTCCAGAACGTTTGGGGAGGTATAAATATTTGAAACCGGGACATATTATTATGTCATTAAGTCAAGTTAAAACTGGTAATGTGCAACTTTTGCTCAGTTACTTACTTGAGAGTAGCACACTCTCTTTGCAACAGCTCATTTATAATTATTTTCCTTAAATATTTACTTTAAAAAATTGATTTCAAGTAAAACAATAATTAATGCATCGTTGATAACAAGGTAACAAAATATATTGCTTTTTAAAAATCCCACAGAAGGAGCAGAAAACTAACAACTCATTGAAAGACAGACAGCATAGCCCAGAGGCCTGGGAACTCTGCTGTGCAGTTTCAGTCTGAAATCCTTAAATGAACCTGAGAGCTATCAGAACTGAACTTAAATTTCAATGTGCTAACGATTCTATGTCCAGAGAAGTTTATACAAGATTGCTCACAGCAAAAGTCCAGAGCTACCTGGCTATGGATATTTATCTTGTCAAATCCATTGGTGGCTATACTTTATACTTACATTTAACCTGAAGTTGCTACCATACCTCAGCAGAAAATGGAGTTAATGACCAGGATTCATACGTTTTCTATAGAACTATATGTAAATGGCTATCCCCAAGAAAGTCATGTCAGACAGTTATGATGTTCCTACCTAGTAAGTTTCATCAATATGTCTAAATACAGTTGGAATCTTTCTTTTAAAATGGAAATTCTTGTGCTCTGTGATTGACATTCAGCTCAAAAAAGAATGTAAAATTGTACTTCAATTGGTCTGTTTTTGCTAGAAAATTCTGGAGCACATAGTTCCCTTTATAGATTTTTTTAATGCATTTGATATTGCAATATGAAATTTGTTAGTGAAGAGATGAAGAGTCAATTTACTATCTACTTTATGGAGAGGAATATCAGGCTTAAAAGTTATTTAGTTAAATACTACAGATTGATAAAATTTCCCACCAAGTAAAAACAGATAATTACACATGAAAAATAAAGCAGGCAAAATCTCAAGAAGTCAATCGAATCACAAGGAATCCAGAGTTGTGGCCAGAAAATCTACACATTATCTCATTTTCCTAACATCAAAACTTAAAATGACCTGGTTTATTAGACATACTTACAGTGTTAGTGTGAGAATGAGTGGATAATAAACAAGTTAGCATTAGTAATTAGGAAGTTTATTTAACAGCAGCAGGTACATGAATCGTAGTTCCTTCATGACCTCGATGCAATAAACTTACTGTCAGTGCATGCTGATTATCTTTCAGTTCTTTAAATTTTTATTTTATTAATTGTCAATGATGTTTGTAAGCTATTTGGAAAGAAAGAAATGATGTTGAATAGAGTAAGCACAGGATCTATGTAAACTACAAAATAATGCAAAAACAAGTAAAAATAAAAATACGAAGAACAGTTAGGAATTTGAGAAAAATAGGTATCCATGCAGAAATACAATTCAGTTTAAGTGAGATTTTGTAGGAACTTATCCAATTCATAAATTTTCAAACATAAAAGCAGTAAATGCAAAAGCACTTTGTGTACATTGAAATACAATAGAGAGGACACACACAGGATGCTATTATATTGCTTGCCCCATAGCTAGGATAACATCTATGTGGCAAAAGAGAATTTTAAAAGGCAACTCACCCATGGCTCCAGCTGTATATATACGGGAGGATGGCCTTGTCGAGCATAGGTGGGAGAGGAAGTCCTTGGTCCTGTGAAGACAGGATGCTCCAGTGTGGGGGAAATAGAGAGTGGGGAGGTGGGAGTGGGTGGGTGGGGGCACATCCTCATAGAAGCAGGGGGAGAGGGAATGGGATAGGAGGTTCCTGGGTGATGGGGAAATAGGGAAAGGGGATGACATCTGAAATGTAAATAAAATATCCAATGAAAAAGGAGAAAAAAGTAAAAAAACAACAAACAAGCAAACAAACAAAAATGTTGTCAAGTTGTGAGTCGGTGTAATAACCAGTCATAAAAGGATCTGATCCTTTCTAAAGGCGAGAGGAGGCCATTTAAGCAGTTTGTAATTAATAGACAACAATACAGAAAAGAAGCCAGCAGAAGTTAAGCTTTATTGAAACACCGTAGCTAGGAACAGCTTAACTATATGGGTGATGTATACATGCAAAAGTTTTTGTTTGTTTTGGTTTGTTTTCTATCTTACTGTGGTGCTCATTTAGTCTAGTAGGGTAAAGTTTTCCAATAATTTAGGTATGCATTGGCCCCTAATTTTGGACAATGATTTGTGAACTCCTGTCTTCTGATAGAGAGTCCATATGTTAGTGTTTGTATCTTATGTTTTAAGATTTATTTTAGTTTTAGTTGTGTGTGTGTGTGTGTGTGTGTGTGTGTGTCAGCAGTGGTGAGAAGACGGTTTTAGACTCAGAATAGGAGTTGCAGTTATGAGCTGTCCAATAATTATTACCTGATTTCAAATATTTCAATCACATAATTTCCTCTGATTCAATCATATTAGCATTTTTTTTATTGAAAATTTTGCTGTTATGTTGAATTTCACTGTGACTGTGCAGCTAAGCATTTATCCCAGAAATAGGGAAAACTACCTTCTGCTGTTTTCGGCAGCTAATATACCCTTGCCCACTGACATGTTGTCATTTCAGTAACTTTATAAGTTAGAGTCCACCCTAGGCCGAGTGGATGTCACAACAGTGTGCTAAGGTTTCTAAGCTTCCCCAGAGAGAAAATCTAAGTGAATATGATGACTGGGTTATCCTTGTATCTTAAGGGTTAAGCCCTGCTCTATCTTTTACTTGATCCCTAAAAACATCTCCCCATGTGCTTCGTTCATTTTAACAGTTTCCTATTGCAAGGGGAAAGACGGACCTCAGTTTTTCTTTTATGAATAAAAGCATCAAGTTCATCGTTTCTAAACTAAATAAATAGTTTAATAACAAAAAAAGAACAATTACAATTTTTCAGCATTTCAATTCATGCCAAAACATCAAAATTGCAGCTTAAAATGTGATATATATATATGCAAATTAAAGAAAACCAGTTTTTTACTTTTAAAACAACGATCAAAAATGACCAGGCATTCACTGTTTTGAAATATACCACAAACATTCAACTCAGTAAACAAAAATGTTTCTATGTCGTACTGTCTGAGAACTGCCCTACACATGTTAGTGAAATTTTACAAGAGTTAAATAATATACTAGGTCAAAATATAATGCCATTAAAGGGGTTTTTGAGAGAATATGTGTCTGCTTTTTAAAAGAACTATTAGTATCCAGGAAGGTGTTTAAATACAAATTTTAAGCAAAACTGCTTCCAGCTTTGTAAAGACAATGGGATGTTTCCCTTTAATTCTTGTGCATTGTACTAAGAGTATATTCACAGTGCACTTTGTCAGAAAAATGAGGTAGCATTAAAGGATTATGCAAGAAACTACAACCCAACAAATGTACAAAAAAGCTACAATTAGACCGGGATAATAATCCCCTCAGTAACCTCTAAGAGGCTCTGATCTCAGCAAGGAAGGGAATAAACTAGGCAGTAAGCCTGATAACAGGCACATACCAAACTTATACATGGCTAAGCTCTTGTTTTCCCAGGAAATATGGATTAGGCAATACCCTGATCCATGGGCAGTGTTTTCTGTTGTTAGGATATGTTTTTCCTAAAAACAAACAATAGTTGTCTTTGAAAATGCAGGGGTTTCATTGAAGTAGAATACTAAAAAGCAGATGAATTTTGGATATTAAAATAAAACTGTGAAAAAAATGGATAGTTCTGATTTTACATGGTCTGAGATGCTCTTGACTGTGATGCAATGTAGGCATCAGCACATTTGGAGATTAAAATACTTTATTGTAAGGAAACAACAGGTTGACCTACAGAGTTACTGGATATATGATGGAATCCCACAGAATACACACGAGCTGAAAAGCCTGATAGAAAAATTTACATCTCACCTGTGCCGTCCTCAGAAACATAAGGTGCTCAGGAATGTAGTAGGCTTTTATCAAGCAGAAAACTTACAATGTAGGCCTTCAATCTGAAGAAGCTGAGAACAGGTTCTTTTTCAATGAATGTGGGAGAGCTCATTTCCTTTCAAGATCAAGAAACTAAGTCTAATAAAATGACTAATAGTCGTTTTATTTAATAATGATAGTGTTAACTATAAGAAATCTTAATTTGAAGTAAAAAGGACAATGCTTGGCTAGGCAGACAACAAAACAAACAGCAAAACCCATGAAATTACAATTATTATATATGTTGACAAAGAATAAGAGCTTGAGAAGCAACCCACATTTGTGGATATGAAGAAATGAAAGTTAAGAAAAATTCTGAAGAAAAATAACACACATAATTCTGTGAATAAATACAGTCTTAGTGGACTTTTCTCATCTCACTTGACAATTCTCCACACTTTCAAGAGACACCAAACACCTATCAAAAACCTCAATACCAGAGATGAGAAGCAAAGGAGGGAAAATGAGAGAGAGAGAGAGAGAGAGAGAGAGAGAGAGAGAGAGAGAGAGAGAGAGAGAGAAAGAGAGAGGAATAAAGCTGAAGGTGAGATTAGATGTGAATAACACAGAAAGAAAATGGAGAGATCTCAGAAATTCTAGTACACACACATTAAGATTTACATTTTGCCCAGAAGCACTATCACCAGGTGAAAGTTTTGAGTGACAGGCAGAGGACAGAGGCAGCAGAGGCAGCACATTGCTCTATCTGTGAGGCAGCACTCAAAATCCCACTACGGACTTACTGAAGGTAGATAAGACCTGAATGAATGCCAAGTGAGAGTTTGGTACTCAAGATGGAGACAAGGGGTCATGTAAAATACCATTCATCTTTGACATGTTCAGGAGCTGTGTACGAAAGAGGACTCAAAGCTTTAGATTTCTGAAGCAATTAGTAATTTGAAGCTTATGAACTCCAAGTGTGTCCACTTAAATCAGTGAAAAATGATAAAATGTCAGTCAAATTCACTGCATGCTTAACAGTGTTGAACAGCTGTTTTATCAGGGCATCATTCTAAACCATGCTCAATTAGCTGTCTCTGTGATCAAATATAATATTTCCTTTCCAGAGGGAAATAGTCTCTTGCATGTAGAGCATTCTGCAGCTTTGATGCACAGTTCCTAATCCGATGCTGATATTCATTGCCCCTGGTTCCCAAATTAGATATGTAGTTTCTTAATGCTGTGTTATATTTTGTTAATTTTTGAGGCACCTTGTGGTAGTCCCTGCCACATAATTCAAAAGTCAGTCATTGATTGTCAACCCACATATTCCTGGGGGCTGGTATATCCAAACATTCAAACGTATTCACATTTTTGCCTCTGCCTTGTAGGAAATGGGCCAGCATTGTGTTGACAGAGACATAACTCCATCATCAGTAGTCAGAAGAATACCCTTAGAATTTAGAGACCTCAATTCTGTGGGACTTGTTCATTTAGTGCTAAAAAGACTTTCAGGATTGGACAGTTTTACCTACTTGGAGATATCAGATGTATTTTGCAATAATCTGTGAGGCAGTTGGGGGCATCTTGAGGACATACCAGAGACTTGGGATGGGGGATGCCAAAGAATTAATGGGGGTGACCTTAGCTGTGACTCACAGCATTAGGGATATGGAACCTGAAGTGATTATCTCCTGTAGCCAAGGAAGAACAGCAGTGGAGGGATAAAGACATCAACCCATGCACAAAATCGTCAATCCAAAATGTATCCTGTCTACAAGAAATTCAGGGAAGTAGGATGGAACAGAGACTGAAGGAATAGCCAACCAATAACAAACCCAAATAGAAAGCCATCCCATGGCCAAGCACCAAACCCTGTCACTATTACTGATACTCCATTATGACTCAGATGGATGCAAAGACTTACAACTAAAAATGTAGTTGGAGTTTGGGACTCTTATGGAAGAGTTAGGGAAGGACTGAGAGCCCCAAAGGAAATAGGAACTTTATAGGAAAACCAACAGAGTCAACTAACCTGGACCACTGATGCTCTCAAAGAGTGAACCACCAACCAAAGAGCATACAGAGGCTGGATGGAGGCCTCTTGCAGTATGAAGCAGTTGTGCAGCTTGATCTTCATGCAGGTCCTGAACAACTGGAGTAGGGTCTATCGCAAAAGCTGTTGCCTGTAAGTGGGATATGTTCTTCTAGCTGGGCTGTCTTCTCTGGCTTCAGTGGGAGAGGATGTACCTAGTCCAGCAGAGACTTGATATGCCAGGGTGGGGGGAGATACTTGGGGAGGGGTTCCCTACCCTCTCAGAAGAGAAGGGGAGGAGGGTTTGGGGTAGGGATTGTGGGAGGGGTGATCGGGAGGAAGACACCAATCAGGACATAAAGTGAATAAAAAATAATAAAATAATTTTTTAAAAAAGTCTGAAAGCATAAAATCTAAGAGAATGATGATCAGAAAAATGTAAAATACCAGGATGGAAATGGACTTCCCAATGGAAAATAGGGAGAAATAATAAACATGCAAGTATACTTACGGAACCTGTCAAGGAGACATGTAAGTACTCATCTCAGGTATTAGTCACATTTGCCCTTTCATTGACTTTCAAATTATATCCCAAGAAATTGCTGAGAACTCCCCACCTCCTTTTTTTTCTCTGCTTTAATTACTAAGATAAGAAGGCAACCTGCAGATTCCCTGGATGGAAGTGTAATCTGATGCAGTGAACTCAGGAGAGGTTAGGATGGTACAAAGTGTACAATATGTGTCTGCTTCCTGTAAGCGGGTTTCTGGTAAGAATCCTAAAACATTGTAAGTTTAAACCTGGGAAAAGTTGATGTAACAAATTGGAAAATATTTGAGAATTCACAACACTCAAAATTCCCTAATGATTTTTAGCTGACAAAGTAGGTGGACTAGCCTCTTTAATGCCTATTGCTTGGTTTCACAGCTAGACATTACCATTAAGCAATAAGAGTATATGAGGAATTTTGCCCAAGCTTCAAGACTGAGACTTAAGATAAAGCTGAACTGTTTCTTCACTGTCTCCCTATATTTGTTTTATTAGGTGATTAGTAGGCAAGCTTTCAGATAACTTTATGAGAGAAATCAGACAAGTTCTGAAGTCTCATATGTTTGAAATGTACCAGTATATTCAAAGCCACTGATTTAAGACATTCAGGAGCTAAAGAACTAGGCTATTGATTTACCCAAGAAGACTCATGTCCATACTAAGAACAGAATCCTGCTGTCTTGTCACCAGACTAGCTCTTAAGGGGTGTCATTGTTAATGAAAGGCAGCTCATTGCTACTTATACAAGATTGTCATAGCTGAAAAAACTGCTGTTGTTTTGTTGGCAGCAATAGAAGTTTAAGCCTTTTAAAGTTTTGTTTTATTCCCCTAAACAACCTATCTGAAATTACTAAGAGAAGCTGTGGGAGAGCCATCTTGTGGCTCTTGTGGCAGCCACAAGCACTAAACTACATCTTCAGGACTATTGGAACTTGAGAGATGTGTATATGTGTTTTCCTCTCAGTGCTGCTTTATTATTATTTATTTACATCCCAAAGACTGCACCCCCTCTGATGCCTTCCCGTCACAGAGACCCTCCACCATCCCCTTCTCTTCTGAGAGAGTGGGGCCCTTCTGGGTGTTCCCCCACCCTGAGGCATCAAGTCTCTGCAGGGATAGGCACATCCTCTCCAATGAGGCTAGACAAAACAGTCCTGTTGGGAAACAGATTCCATAGTCAGACAATAGCTTTAGGGATAGCCCCCATTCCAGTTGTTGGGGTCCCACATGGAGTCTGAGCTTGTATATGCTGCCACATATATGCTGGGGCCTTGGTCTAGCCTATGTGTGCTCTTAGGTTGGTGGCTCAGTCTCTGATAGCTCCAAGGGGTCAAGGTTAGTTGACTCTGTTGGTATTTCTGTTGAGTTCCTATCCCCTTAATGGCTTTCAATCTATCCCCTAACTCTTTAGTCTGACCTCTGTCCAATGTTTGGCTGTGAATATCTGCATCTGTTTCAGTCAGCTGCTAGATAGAGCCTGTCAGAAGATTGTTGTGCTAGGCTCCTGTCTACAAGCATAACAGAGTATCATTAGCAGTGCCAGAGGTTGGTGTGTGCCCTTGGGATGGGTTTCAAGTAGAGCCAGTTATTGCTTGGCCATTCCTTTGGTCTCTGCTTTAACTTTTTCCCTGTATTTCCTTTAGACAGGAGAAATTTGGGGTCGAAAGTTTTGTGGGTAGGTTGGTGTCTTTATCCCTATCCTGGAGATCCTGCCTAGCTACAGAATATGGCCACTTCAGGCGCCATATCCCGACTGCTAGAGTTCCTCTCCTAGACTCCCTGGAGCCTCCCGAACCTCTGGTCTCTGGCATATCCTAGAGATGAAATCCCCCAAGCCTACCACATATTTCTGTTCACTTCCCTGGCCTTCTTTCTCTTGTTCTCCTTATACTTCTACCCAACCTCAACCCATGGCACCTCTCCTTTCCCTCCCCATGCCCTTTCCCACACAGATTCCTCCCTCTATCCACCTCCAATGAATATTTTATTTCCCCTTCTGAGTAAGATTCAAGCTTCTTACCTTGTGCCTTCCTTGTTTATCTTCCTTGAATCTATGGACTCAAAAAGGTGCTTTTGATAGCTTTGCTATCCCGTACTTTATGGCTAATATTTGCTTACTAATAAGGACATACCATGCATGTCCTGTTGGGTCTAGGTTACCTCACTAGAATGATATTTTCAAGTTCCATCCATTTGCCTGCAAATTTCATGATGTCTTGCTTTTAATAGCTGAATAGCATTCCATTATGTAAATGAACCATATTTTCTTTATGCATTCTTCGGTTTAGGGACATCTGGGTTGTTTTTAGCTTCTGGTTATTACAAATAAAGCTGCTATGAACATAGTTGATTAAGTTTCCTTGTTGCATAGTTGAGCATCTTTTGGGTATATGCCTAGGAGTGGTAGAGCTGGGTCTTAGAACTATTCCCAATTTTCTAAAAAAGAAACTGCCAAATTGATTTCTAGAGTTGTTGTGCAAGTTTACACTCCCACCAGGAATGGAGGAGTGTTCCCCTTGCTGCACATCCCCTGCAGCATGAGCTGTCACTTGAGTTTTTAATCTTAGCCATTCTGATGGGTGTAAAATGGAACCTGAGTCCTTTTGATTTTCATTTTACTGATGACTAAAGACGCTGAACTTTTCTCTCAGTGTTTCTTGGCCATTATAGATTCCTCTATGAGAATTTTCTGTTTAGCCATGTTTCTTGTTTTTAAATTGGACCATTTTGTTTGTTGCTGTCTAACAGCTTTCTTATAGAATCCAGGACTCTCAGCCCAGGTGTGGCACCACCCATAATGGGCTTGGCCTTCCCCCATCAGTCACTGGGAAAATGTCTTCCAGCTGGATTTTATGGTAGCATTTTCTCAATTGAGATTCCCTCCTTTCAGATAAATCTAGTTTGTACGTCAAGCTACCATAAGGCTTGTCATCACAGTGCGTTAAAATCTTTTAAAACTTATTCCTTTGAGCCAGAGTCTCTGACTGTTCAATCTGCTAGCTAACCTATGAAGTTCTAGGATCTGACCCTCTCTGTTCCCTAATGCTGTCATTATAGTCATATACAGCCATGCTCAGTCATTTTTAATGGGTGCTGGAGATATCACCTTGGGTCCCCCTGCTTGCATAGGAAGTTTTCTCTCTCGCTCTCACTCTCGCTCTCTCTCTCTCTCTCTCTCTCTCTCTCTCTCTC
>NW_021604577.1:8648980-8687965 GCF_004785775.1 Grammomys surdaster
CTCGTACCTCCACCATTTCTACTCAGAGAAGGGAAGGCCTCCCGTGGATATAAACAAGCCTTGGCATATGAAGTTGTAGTTAGGCGAAAGGGATCCAAAAGCAGGTAACAGAATCAGAGACAGCCCCTCCTCTGGGTGCTGGGGTTCCATATGAAGATCAAGTTGAATATCTATTAAATAGTTGTAGGGAGCCTAATTACATCCATGCATGCTCAGTGGTTGGTGTTTCAGTTTCTGAGCCCCTGGGCCCAGGTGAGTTTATTCTAAAGGTTTTCTTGTGATGTCTGTTGTTAATCTCTCTGTATGCGTTACAGTTTTATTTTATATATGTGTAACACATTCTTTATCTATTAATTTAATGATTCGTATATAGTGTAGTCCTATGTTTTGGCTATTTCAAATAGAAAAGCAATAAATATGTTGCACAAGAATCTCTGAGATAATGAGACTTTAAATAATGCAACTTTAAATAATGCAAAAACCCAAAAATGGTGTGGGAGAATCACGCTATAACTCTAACATTAGTGAGAAAATCCATATTGATTTTCATAGTGGATGTGCTAGGTCATATTCCAATTTGCTGTGTAACTCTGCAGGCGTAGTCACCTGTGTGAGATTGTGACAGGACACTGTAGACTTCTAGATTTATACGAATGAATCATGTGAGTCACATAAACAAACAAATAAAACCTAAAACAAAGTAATGAAACAAACTCCATGATGTTGTCAGTTTACCATACCATGTTGGGTCACATTTAGAGTTGCCCAGGAGAACAGGCAATTATTTTTTTATTTTTATTTTGTCTTATTTTTGTTTTATTTGTTTGTTTTTAAGCTGCAGGTTGTATACACCTAGAAGGATTCCCCTTCCCTATGTATTTCCAGGATTTTATATCATTTCTTCTCTTGATAATATCCAATCTGTTTCCGCTAAAACAGAATCTTGAGTAAAATTTAATTCACATTTCCATGATGGCTGGATATAGTGAACAATTTTTCAAATATTTTTTAGCCATTTACTGTTTTTTTTCTTCAAGATTTCTCTATTCAATTTATTAGCCTACTCACAATTTTGGTTATTTTTCTTTTTGGTGATTAATACTTTTAGCTCTTTAAATATTTGAAATATTAACTGTATGTTAGATATTTAGTTGGTAATGGAATGCTCTAGTTAAACTGCTGATTGCTTTGAAACATGTTTGAGTAGATTTGCGGGATATAGACAAAAATTATTAACAGTGCTATGTACAAATAATAACATTTCAAGTAATAAAATGTGAAGAATATTATTAATAATTTAAGAAAAGGAATAAATGAGACCAAGGAAGTAAAAGACCCATTCAATGAAAACGTTATGACACTGAAAAAGAAACGGAAGATGATGCTAGAAGACAGGAAGGTATTTCATGCTCATGTAGTGAAAGGACTAATGTAGGAACTCCTAGATTACAGAAAGGAATCTAAAGATGAAATGTAATTTTCACTTAAATCCCAAAACATTTTCACAATGCTAGAAAAATTAATCTGAAAATTCATATGGAAACACACACACAAGCACACACACACACACACACACACACCACACACTGCAATAAAATAAAATTTTAATAAGTACTCCAAGATGTAAGCATAGACAAGGAATTACTGAAAAAGATTCCAATGACACTGATAGGAATCCCCAAACCTAGCAGGTAGGTTTGTATGAAATTAACATTCTATTTCAAAACATAGTAAAATATCCATTAGTATTTTTATAGGTCAACTGCTTATACACTATGCACGATGATCCCAAATAATATAGTAATTATTTTATGTATAGCTCTACAAATTTGGAAATAAAATATTTAACTATTTTAAAATCTTTATGAGTATTATTAGTAATTTCAGTTAGCTTACAAAGTGGTAGATTTCATTATGACATATGCATGTACATGTCCCATATTTTGGGTTGACTTATGTCCCACATACATATACACACTGTCATCCCTTCCTCTTCCTGTCTTGCCTTGTTCTGGTTCCCTACCTTCCTACCACAGTGTGGATTTCTGCTTCCTTTACTATCAACCCCCACCTCCTTCCTGTCTTGATCCTTTTTCTATATCCATGATCTATACATGTATGAAAACACACACATATACAAATAACAAATATATATCTGGGTTCTGCATTAGATAAAATACCATGTATTTGTCTTTATGAATTTAGATTATTTTGCTTAGCATAATTTCTAGTTTTCCCTTTTTTACAGAAATGTCATGCTCTATTTCATCTTTTTCTCCTTTGGAGGAAATGAAGAAGTTTAATTTGTGTTCTTGCAAAGCCAGGTACTACCAACACAGATAAAATTTGGGGGCATGAGACAGGAATACAAATAACATATTTTATAGACATAAACATAGGTCCCTACCACAATCTCCTTCTTTTCATCAGATGAGTTATGAGAAAGTTATACTTTTATATTTTAAAATTTTTAATTATTGAAATGTATTTATTTGAAAATTTTATGCATGTATGTATTCATCTTGTATTCAATAACAATGAATCTTGATCATATCTAGCATTCATTTTCTCCCTCCAACACCATATCTCAGCAGATCTCCTTCTTATCTTCATGACCTGACTTTATCATTTTCTCTTTATGATGTATTTGTCCAGTCTTGACAGTGTAGCCATGTGCTTGTGCTCATCACTATGGCACCATGAGCAGGCTCCAGTAAAGACTGTCTTCCACGTGCAAACTTCAAACTTCTCTGTATGATAGATAATATGAGTCTTTATGCTCTATGGGACTTCTCTTTTTTTTTTTAAACAAGAGCACAAATTTATTTAAGAAAATGCGAATCTCATGACTGCATTCTTTCAAAGACCTTACTTCCTATAAATATTACATTGTGGTTTGGGGTTTTAATATACAATACATTACAAAGTAATATTAAGAATAAGTTCAAAATTCATTATGGAATGCTTACATCTTAAACCACTGGTTTAAAGATCACCATTAGTACAGACACATTGCTTTGCTCTGGAAATCATTTCAGCTTGCCAAAATGGATACAACACTTGCAAAGTCTATACTGAATTTGATTGGGATTATTCACAGTAAAATCTGTGTGTACCTATGAAATAATCCCAAACTTAATAACCACAAAAGACTGGTATGTGTCATTTTGTCATTCTTACTAAGTTACTTAGAAAGAGGAAGCAGCTAGTCTTTACAAAAGAAAATTGGCTTTGGAAATGTCACAAGAAAACATACAGATATTTGAAAATTATTGTTCTAAAGTACTTAAAGCTTTTATTTAAAATCTTATTTACATTTTTCACATCCACTGTAACGGCCGTTTCTTTTGTAACGGATGGTTCTGCTACTTTGTAAAGGCTGGCTGGTTCTGCTGCTCCGGTCTGCAAGTCAGGGCCTCAAGAGAGAGAGTGGGGACGAAGGAAGGGCGAAAAAGGGGCGAGAGACGCAAAAGATAGATACAAGACAGAGTCTGGTCGAGTCTCTTCAAGTCTCTTCTTTATTCTCCTCTCTTCTTCTATATTCTCCTCACACTTATAGAAAGGAAATCCTATATTCTCCTCTACATTCTCCTCACACACATAGAAAGGAAATCCTGGGTATTTATACCCTTTACCACTTGACTTGCCCTTGTGGACAAGCTCAACTGAAGCCACTACGTCACGTGCCTTGTAGTCATGGATACCAGGAGCACCTTGTAGCTGGGGGCACTAAACAGTGTAAGAAGATATTTATCTGAGTGTGCTCAGCTATTGCAGGCTGTTGAAAACAAGTCTCTTGGCAGGGTATATGGCTCGAGATGGCTGTAAAGATGATAGCTGCTTTCAGCTATCATGTTGGCTCCCAACAGGTCCCCTGTAGTATAAATCCAACCAAGGTCTGATTGCACCAGTCAAGTCTGAGTAACTGCGTACTCGTTTCTAATAGTAAACTTTTCCTGTGGGTTGACGCGTGTGATGTTTTAGGTGGGTTTAGTTCGTTACATATCACTAAGTCAATAGAATAAGATAAGAGTAAAAGAATTGAAACTCTTATTAATTTCAATTAAATTCGTGGCTTGCAAGAGGTAGATTGTGATACACTGTGGGTAGAAGTATAATAAAGTCATACAATAAAGCCATCAAACATGGACTAGGGGAGTAGCTTCATAAGAGTGTACTTTTCTAGACAGCATTTGCAAATACCATGGTTAGACCCTGATAAGGCAAGGAAACAAAAACAAGGAAGAAACCCAATTAATTTTTGTGTCATTATATATTTAGTTAACCCAGAGGAAAAATTTCAATAGTTAGAGTAGAAGAGAAGCCTATGAACTGTGGTACCACCCAGGTTTATTTTTAATAAGAGTAATAAAAATATCTAATTACTATCAATAAAAGTTAATAGTAAAATGTTCATGCTGAGAAGCTACGATTCCTAAATTTTCTTTCTTTTTTTATTTGGATATTTTATTTACATTTCAGATGTAATCCCCTTTCCCCCCACCCAGAAACCTCCTATCCCATCCCCTCTCCTCCTGCTTCTATGAGGATATGCCCCCACCCACCCTCCCATTCTCACTCCCTACCCACGATTTCCCCCACACTGGGGCGTCCAGACTTCAACTGACCAAGGACTTCCTCACCCACCTATGCCTGACACTGTCATCCTCCCCTACCTATACAGCTGGAGCCATGGATCCCTCCCTATGTGCTCCCAGGCTGGTGGTTTAGACCCTGGGAGCTCTGGTTGGTTGGTATTGTTGTTCTCCTCATGGGGCCACAAAATTGTTTATCGTTGTTCTTTGGGTTTATTCGAGGCCCACCCAGTTAACTTTCTGAAGAATTTGTTGAGTATATTTTGCATGGATGTTTTGAAAAGCAACCAGCAATTTAGCTGGTTCACCTGGCTTATGGCTTTCTATTGCCCTCACTTTCACCTGCATGAAGTGCAGTGATTTCCGAACTTTTCCTGAAATTATGAGGCAAGTTTAAACAGGAAAGCTACATGCCGACAATGATAAATTCAAAGGAGCTGATACAGCTGTCTCCTGAGTGGCTCTGCCAGAACCTGACAAATACAGAGGCGAATGCTTACAGCTAATCATCGGACTGAGCATGGCGTCACCAGTGGAGGAGTTAGAGGAAGGACTGAAGGAGCTGAAGGGGTTTGCAGCTCCATAGGAGAAACAACAATATGAACCAACCAGACCCCGCAGAGCTCCCAGCAACTAAACCACCAACCAAAGAATACACGTGGAGGGACCCATGGACATATGTAGCAGAGGATAGCCTTGTTGGACATCAGTGGGAGGAGAGGCCCTTTCTCCTGTGAAGGCTCCATGTCCCAGTGTAGGGGAATGCCAGGACAGGGATGTGGGAGTGACTGGATGAGTGGGGGAGCACCCTCATAGAAATGGAGAGGAGGAATGGGATAAAGGGTTCTCGGAGGGGAAACCGGGAAAGGGGATAACATTTGAAATGTAAATAAAGAAAATATCTAATAAAAAATTTCAAAAACAAAATTATTGAGGACCAGCAATCAAAAGCTACCTTTGGCTCACCTAATTAATATGCCCAATTTAAATGAAATTCCTAGTCCTAACAAAGGGTTTCCGATTTTGCCATTATAAACTGCCATTTGCCTATGGGTCATATCTGTCTCCTCTCTATCCAGAGGCAGTTTTTTATCATCTGGAATAAATGCCCTTTGTCCCTTTTCTCTCCTCTCCCTTGTTCCTGTCACCTTAGTCCTCTTCCACTATCTCCTGTCTTTTTCTCTTAATGACTGCCCTCTGTCTATCTGGAGCAAATAATCTCCTCTGTGCTGAGAACTTGATCTTGTGGTCCTAAGCCAATATTTTTCCTAAGATTGATGATTCCTACTTTTCCTTGATTTGAGTATGTTAACCTAAATCACAATCTGTTTTGTTGTTGCTACTGTTTTGTTTTTAAGACAGCATTGTATTTTTTACAAATTTTCTGATGGAAAGAACTCAAATAAATTAGAAGGAATAATGCAATATATCTTTAGTAATTTTCCTTACACTGTTTTGGCAGGAAACAATATGCTAAATTTAGACTAGGCTGATCTATAAACTCTAAAATAAGGAAATTATAATTGGTTCTGTACAAACTGTGACCCCACCCAGCCAAAAAAAATGTTGATTACATCTTTAGAAGGGACAATAAAAGAACCATTTGATAAATGCAAATCTGGCATAGCAGATAACTTTTCTCAATTTCAGGATTCTAAAAAATTATAATAATGTCATTCTTGATATAGCTTGATTAATGTTTTACAGATATTGAATACTGGAAATTTACCACTTTATCTATCATATATTCTTAGAAATGAACATCTAGTTAAAATTTGCCTTTCAAAGATTTAAGTAAGCCACCATCTGTAAGACAGTAGCCATTTGGCTCTAGATTTATTCTCTGACAATTTTCATTCTGCCTTGGCTCAAATGGTTCACCTTCATGGACAGCGTCAAAATCTATATTAGTATATTTTTTAATTTTCTAGATAAAAACAAAATAATGTGGAACTTTTAAGTAAAAGAATTTACTATATCCATTTCTTGATGTTTGGCAGGTTACGATGTGGGGAGGTGGTGAGGAAGACTCCCTGAAAATGATCACATGGTGAAAGAGAGCAACCAGAGAGAGACAAAATGTATTTATAAAAAATGCAATTTGTAACTAGCTAATTAGTCCATTAGACCAATCAGTTCATTAGCATTCCTGAGGTCATTTTTAGAAACCTTTAATGGTTCTCAACTTATTCCTCCTCTTAATGCTTCAACATTTTGTGACTTTCCCCAGACAAACATGAACACATATCTCTTCACTCAAGACAGAGCAGTCATGACAGACAAAAATAAAGATATCAATAAATTCAAATTGGTAAACAACTAAATCAATTAGTGTTACATAGAGAAGCGTAGTGAGATTAGCCACAGATGTATGGATGACTGAAAGATAGCTGTGTCACCCAAATACCCGGTACAGGCTCATGAAAGCTGCATCCTTGGAAATTCCTGAATGATGTGGAGGCAGCTCCGCCTTTTTGGAATGTTGCAACTTCTCTGTAGTTATTATTGCTTATGTAAACTTATGGGGTAGTGGGAGTCTTGTGACTCTTGTAAGTTTCAAGAACTTCCTGAGATTTCCAAATTTGTTGAAGTCCTGACCCTTGTAAATTTTCTTACTTACTGAATCTTAATCACCTTTTTTTCCTAGATTGAGTGTTTCAATGTAGAGGAAGTTGCTACACAATATAGTATATTTAGTGAGAAGTATATTAGTATATATTAGAAGTAATATAGTATATTTAGTGTGATTGTATATTTATACAATCACATATGTAAAGATGTTTAAAATATCTTCATAAGGTAGAAAATTAAAATGGGTTTCTATTATAGTGTTGATTCCTTGAATAAAGTAACTATGTTTCTCTTAAGCACAATCACATTATTCTTTAAACACTAGAGCCCATGAAGAGCTGAAGTAGTGTGGAGAAAGAATTTAGGAGGCCCCAGCCACTATGTATTCTTAGAGAATGATTAAAGAGAATTGAGATCTGTGATCCAAAGGAAGACATCAACCACACAGACATTCCTGATCACCACACAGTCTCTCCACATAGACCTTCATGGTTTGATCTTTTTATTTTAAGATTTGTTTATTTTTAAGTATATGGATTTTTTTCCTGTACTCATGTCTGTACAGTATGTATGCAAGCCTGGAGACCTCCAAGGCAAGAAAGGGGAAACATAGATTCCCTGGAACTAGAGTTGCTGAGGGTTGTAAATTAAAACTGGATCTCCTGGAAAAGCCCTTAGTCACTGAGCCTTCTCTCCTATCCTGCTTTAGGGTGTTTAAAGGATTACTATCTTCTTGGGATTAAGGTTTTGCCTTTGTTTTTTTTCTCTCAGGGATTCTTTTCCTTTTTTAAAAAAACATCTAGGAACACCTAGTCTGGAATTTTCTTGACCCAATTCGAAGATTATCATAGAAAGAATTCATTGAATCAGTTTTAAAATAAGAACCATCCTTATGGTAAAAGTGGAAGTTTCTTCTCCTTGGAAATTAAAACTTCTGTTTCTGGGCCCAACTCTTTATCCCTCTGAAGCCGCAAAAAGTTGTTTGAGTATTATATCTAGGCATAAGGTTATCGTGCCGTGTGTAAAAATTATCCTTGTATTATTCAACTGCTGATTTCTGTGCCCACATATCTGGTTGCAATCCTTATTTTGAGAATCTCCTGTCTCAATATTGTGTAAACATCACTCCTCAATTATTGCCTTACGGCTCACTAAAGCTAGATATTCAAGAAATGACTAAGCAAGGGAAAGAATAGGTCTGGACTTCTGCCAGCCTGAGGTGACTTCCTGCCAGCCTGAGGTGGTAGGTTGGGAGAAAGGGGAAGTGGGAATTAACCAAAAGGAGAAAGTCCAAAAGATACCATGAGAAAACAGCTTTAACAGAGAAAGACATAAAAGATGCAAGCATCTCAGGGATTTTTGGCTTAAAGGTAGCCTGATATGGATGTCTCCTCAGAGGCCTTCAAGAGTCTGACATATTCAGAGGCCGATGCTCACAACTAGCCATTGAACTGATAATGGGGTTCTCAATGGAGGAGTTAGAGTGAAGACTGAAGGAGCTGAAAGGGTTTGTGGAACCATGAGGAGAGCAACAATACCAACCAACCACAGCTCGCAGGGTCTAAACCACCAGCCTGGGAGCACTTAGGGAGGGATCCAGGGCTTCAGCTGAATATGTAAGAGTGGAGGGCCCTTCTGGGCATAGGTGGAAGATGAGATCCTTGACTTCATGAAGGCTGGATGCCCCAGGGGGTGGGAATTTTGAGGGTGGGGAAGTGGGAGTGGGAGGGTATGTAGGGGTTACATCCACAGAGAAGAAGGAGGAGGGGTAAGGAGATAGGGGGTTCCCAGGTGAGTGGAGGATGGGGTAAGGGGACAACATATGAAATGTAAATAAAACATCCAATAAAAAAAGGGAAAAAAAAGAAAAAAAAGTCGCTAACATCTTTATGCTTCTTTCTCCATTGTCTGTAGGAAATGTCTCAGAGCAAGGAATAAAGGGTTGGGTTAAAGTGTTTGTCTAGCATGAAGGATGTCCAGTGTTCAATCTCTAGTTCCAAAACAAAAAATACTAGAGAATGACAAGAATGACAGACAGCCTGCATAACCAGTAATGGAATAATTTGATATTCTGGTTACATTAACGGGGGTATCAAAAATGTATCTGTGATAAGAAAGGATATTAAAAGAGAAAATTCATGTTCTCAAGCCACATACATAATGTAGCTAATAAAATTTATAAAAAAACAGCTAGTTAGTAAGACTACAGGTGGTATTTGTTCTCTTCCTAAATACCCGTATATATTTTCTACAATGACAAAAAGTGTAAAAATTAAAATTTATAAAATGAGCCTATATTACTTTTAATACTAAGAAACAGCAAATCTCATAAAAAATAGGTTAAGAGCTCAGAAGCCCTGAGGAATAAGTGATAAAACTAAAACAAGGACAGACTTCTTTGAGAAGCATTTTAACCAGTTCAGAGGCTGCAGTTCTGGGCAAAATTATTCAGTAGGAGAGATAAAGTAGGAAAAGAGGCTTGTGAGAAACCTGTGAGAGGCACATGAGATCCCTCAGAGAGGCCGTGAGAGGAACATTAGCCACAAGTGTGAGGCTTCTTGAAAGGCCCATGAGTGGCACAAGTTAGGTCCACAAGAGGGATATGATAACCTCATGAAAGGCACATGATAGACTATGAGAGGTACAAGATTAGCCCACAAGAGACTCCAAATAAGGTCTGTGATTGGACCATAGAACATGTTGCTGGGCCAGACTTGAAAACAACAGTAAGCATATTCCCCATACAAGATTTCTCTCTAATTCATTCCCAGAGGAGAAGGCTGAGGCAACCACACTGAGTCGTGCTTTAACTCCCATGAACTTGGGACAGGCCTCACTGACACAAAGTCAGTCTTTTATACAGCAAAGCATAGGCACCAGGAGCTAGATTGAATCACAGAGCCAAGACTCCTGTTCTCGAGGCAAGAAAGGCAAGTGGACTGTGTCCCACAGGAAGAAGTAGCTTGACACTTTATTAATGAAAGCGTTGGCATTTTAAAACCATATTTTAAGTGACATGCTAAACAGTCTTTTCCAGTTTTACATGATCTAGCTCTCTTATAATTGGATGTTTTTGCTCAGGATAGTGAGAAATCATTTTCCACTCATTTTCTACTTCAAATTATAATGATGTCAAATTTCAAAAGAATTTCCATGATTTCATCTGGCTTTCACGTGAAAATAGATTATCAAAAGAAAGTCTTAAGACTGCGTCAGATATTCATTTACATGTTAAAAATGAGACCACAAATTTGATGAATAATCAAATTATATTCTCTAGGGAATAATGACATAGTTATAGTAAAATGATTAAATGAATTCCAATACTCAATAATTTCAGCTCTCAGCTAATCTTCAACATGTAAAAATGAAAGATACATGTAAATACCATAAAAATTTATGAGTAGTAAAAAAATTAAGTCCTAGTTTAACATTGATGTTTACTTCATAATTAAAATCCATCAGTTTTGCCATCTTTATTAGGGAAATCTACTTTCTAATCTATATGGATATAAATTGCCTAGCTTTCAGAATAGCTAAAACTTTCTTTTTTATATATACAGGCTTATAATTTATGATTCCCAACTAACTACTTAGATTTTATGATTTTCTTCTACCCTTTTAGCTTCAAGAAATATTTATTGGTTTATGATATTATAATTACTTATATTTCACTAATTCCTTTAAAAATGGATAGTTTCTTTTCCCCGGCTTTTAAAAATTTTTTATCTCTCAATGTATATGTTCTACATTTGTAGATTATGACACAGAAGAAAGATCATAAATGTAGCCACTAGAAAACGATTGATATGATTATGCAATTTAATAGTCAACCATGTTGGGGTCCAAGGATCCCCTCACAAATCACAGGAACGCCAGCTTTTCTCAGAAGTATTTGATAGTTGATCCAGCTGAAAGACAGAGCAACCATATCAACTCAATCAGACCACATCAGCTTTCAGCAAGTCAGAAGTGAAAATCTGCTGAGACAAATCTAAGCTAGGAACAGAGATTAAAATTGTCTGGTCATTGAGAAGGTAAGGTATCATAAGGCCAAGGAGGAAAAAACCCCATTTTTAAGAACAAGCAAGTATACTTATCATTGGATCTGTGGGAAGTGGAACCATGTCATGACTCCCTGATTTCCTGAAGCTTACGTGAATTTTAGACAAAGTACTTATCAGGTGTCTGAAAGACATCAGGAATAAACTCATACCTTTAAGACTCAGAAAAATCTATAGGTTGGGGTCAAAAAGCATGAAACATATAGTCCAGAGGACAAGATTTAAAAACATTGAACTATATTTAGAAGACAATTAAGAGGAATTTATATTCTTGAGCTTGTAACTGAATTGTAAGCAGCCAGTATTCCATTACCTTATCAGAATTCCACTGATCTATGTTTAAATAACAATAGCATTGGGGGAGAATTATGAAACATCTTTTAATATTTCATATACCTTAAATGATTTTTTATAACCCTATAGCATATTCATATAGCTTAAAACATCATTTTAAACCCTTTATCTTCGCAAAATGTCTTAATCCTTTGAACATTTTAGAAGCTTTTATATCTTTAGACCTTTTATATTTTATACATATAAATTCAATATATATTGTATATATTTAACTTTAAATTTTATAAGTTTTTATTTAATTATTTACCATGAGTCACAGATGGTAACATGAACTCTGTGAGCAAAGAACAATGAGAAAATCTAGTAGTTTTAACTAATGAACTATTTGCCTGTTCTCTGTCAGGCCATGCTTAGCCATCAATATGATTAGAGACCTAAGAAGGATAAATTATAATTTCAATGGCAGAGATTATTCTATACTTTTAGACAGTTAGATCAGGTTTCTGTCGTCTTGATTGCACTGAGAGCAGAGGCAGTCTTTGGAGATTGGGCCCAGAAGATAAAGTGCTTTTTCCTGTGGAGGAGGAACATGGGAGAGACTGACCTCATCTTGTGTTGGCAGACTATGGCAACCAATTAGCCAGTACCTTTTGTTTGTCCATGATTTAGGCTAAGTCCTGGCTTTTGGGCAATTATGCCCTGTGGTTATTGTACCAAAATCCATGTGGTGTCCTTTGTCATTGTGTCCATGTATTCTTTGATAACTTAGTGGGTCACTGTCAGGATTTGGGAGGCTACCTGTCATGATAAGTTTAAACATATTAAATGTCATAAGCAGCAGATCTCTGACAGGTTCAAGGGCCAGGACTGACCTAGCATATCTGAGATAAACAATCTTTTGACTTATCTGTTCCAAACTGTAGCATATAAACATAAAACAGGATACTAAATAAAGCTTAGTCTTGTAGTTAAGTGTATCATTTCTTAGCCTGACTTTTCATATATTTCTGAACATGTTAAAGGATTTGGTCATTTATGAGGTTACTATCAACTTGTATTTTTAAAATTATGGTACCTGTTAGATTTGGGCCTTAAAAATTATAATTTTGAATTGAATATCTTTTAGTATCAAAATAACACGTTTTAATTTATAAACAGTATCCATATGTAAACAGGGAACTTTCCTGACCTGTATATTGTATATCATAAAACATATCAGTTTCCTGTATTTTTGTGAAAATATTGTAGCACAAAAAATCTAAACCTGTATTATAGCTTAATATTATTAAACATATTTTAAGGCAGTTATTTTTAATGTTGCAAATTTCTAAATTTTTCATAAGGCAAGACCAAGTTTTAGCACAAAATCAGTATCTAGTGGGTTATTTTCATGTTAGAAAGTTTGGTTGCCAGCAAGAAAATTTCTTGTATAGAAATGTATGGAAGTGCAGTTTTACTGTATCATTAAAGAAATATTGTTTTAAATCCTATCTTTTTAAGTCTGATTTTAAGATAGAACAGAAATTTCATATGCCAATTGAAAAGTATCTTTAGAGACCTGTTTCTTTGGATGGTTCACTCTATGAGTTGTTGTCTGAAATGGCCTTAACCCTTGAGTTACGTGTTTTAATTAAATTTTTTGTTATACGTGTTACAGAATTTTAATCATACCCAATAACTTATAAGCCAATAACCTATAAACAAGATATGTAAAACATTGTAAATTTAAACATTTACGACAAGTCAGAAATAAAGATGTATTAGCTGCATACATTTAAAATAGACAGACAAAAACATTTTTTCCCTCCAGTAGTAATTTCAAGGTAGGGCACCTTGTTACTGTTGAATACAATTCTCACAGGCACAGAAGTTTCTATAGCAGTGTTAGCCATCTACTTTCTTACCAGAGAAACAGAAAAAAAAAATGGTGCAGAATTCTATCAGACATTCAAAGACCTAATACCAATACTTCTCAAACTATTCCATAAAATAGAAATAGAAACAATACTACTGAATTGGTCTATTTTTATCTCCTTGTACAAAGCTCAAGTCCAAGTAGATTAAAGATCTCCACATTAAACCAGACATGCTGAATCTGAGAGAAGAGAAAGTGGGAAAGAGCCTTGAACTCATTGGCACAGACAAAAATTCCCTGAACAGAATACAAATGGCTCTGGTTCTAAGATCAATAGTTGAAAAATGGGACCTCATGAAACTGAAAGTCTTCTGTAAGGCAAAAGACACTGTCAAGTAGTACAACATGACAACCTACAGAGTGGGAAAAGATCTTTACCAACCTTTCAGCTGATAGAGGGCTAATATCTTAAATATACAAAGGACTCAAGCAGTTAAACCCCAGAAAATCAAATAACACATTTTAAAAATTGGATACAGAGCTAAGCAAAGAAATCTCAACTGAATCGAATGGCCAAGAATCACTTGGAGAAATGTGCAACATCCTTAGTCATCAGGGAAATGCAAATCAAAACAACCCTGAGATTCCACCTTACACAAATCAGAATGGCTAAAATCAAAAACTCAGATGATGGTAGATGCTGGTGAGGATGTAGAGAAAGAGGAACACTCCTCCATTGTTGGTGGGATTGCAAGCTAGTACAACCATTTTGGAAATCAATCTGGTGGTTCCTCAAAAAATTGGACATAGTACTACCTAAAGACCCAGCTGTACAACTCCTGGGCATATATCCAGAAGATGCTCAAAGATATAACAAGGACACATGCTCCACTATGTTCATAGCCGCCTTATTTATTAAAGCCAGAAGCTGGAAAGAACCCAGATGTCCCTCAACCAAAGAATGGATACCAAAAATATGATACATTTACAGTATGGAATACTACACAGCTATTAAAAATGACAACTTCATGAAATTTGTTGGCAAATAAATGGAATTAGAAAATATAACCCTGAGTGAGGTAACACAAGCCAATTGGATATTCATGATATGTATTCATTGATAAGTATATATTAGTCTAAAGCCCAGAGTAACCCCATTACAACTCACAGACCTTATGAAGCTTAACAAGAAGGAAGACCAAAGTGTGGATGTTTCAATCCTACTTAGAAGGGGGAACAAAATAATCAGGGAAGGTAGAAGGAGCGAGGAGTATGGGAGGGATAGAGGAAGGGGAGGATAAAGGGGGGCAGGATCACATATAGAAAGAGACAGGAGAGAAATCCAGAGAGTCAGAAGAATAAATAGAAATATGTAGCAGTAGGGGTTGGGGAACTTGGGGAACCATTAGAATGTCCAGGGAAGCAAGAGGTTCCAGGACCCAGCTGGGATGATATAAGCCAAAATATACAACAGAACAGTGGTAGAACCTGAAGAGACCGTCTCCAATAGATAGGTATGGTCCCCAGTTGAGTGATGAAGCCACCCACCCATGTGAAAATTTTTAAGTCAGAATTGTTCATGTCTAATGGAGACGTGGGGACAAAAAATAATGGAGCAAAAACTGAAGAAAAAAACATCCAGAAACTGCCCTACCTTAGGATCCATCTCATCTACAGACACCGAACCCAAAACTATTGCTGATGCCAAGAAGTATTTGCACAAAGAAGCTTAGTATGGCCGTTCTCTGAGAGGCTCTGCCAGCGTCTGAGTGGTGAGGTGGGAGTAAGTGGTTGGGAATGGGAGCACCCTCTTAGAGGCAAAGGGAGGATGGAAGGGGAGGTTTGTTGAGGGGAGACCCGAAAAGGGGATAACATTTGAGATGTAAACGAATTAAATGATTTTTTAAAAAAAGAGCAGCTTGTACTGATGATCAAGCAGTCTCCAGCTTACTGTCACCTTGATTCACTGCCAGAGGTTGGGCTTTTCCAGCTGTTTTCAGCTTTTAGCTACAGATGCAGGGCTCTTAAGAGCAGCATCAGTTTAGAAATCCCTATATTGAGTTAAGACTGAGTAAAGGTGTGAAGAGCAAGCTGATTAAGTTTGACGTTTTCCCCCCTTGGGGGCAGGGGGAGGCAGGTATAAAACAGAGAGCAACAATCTGACCAAACTAAGTCGAATGTGTACAGGGGATCTGAGGAAGATGTCTCAGACTGCAAATAAATCAGACAGGTTAAATGAGCCCTCTGATGGCCAGTTTGTATGTCTGGCCATTCAAAATGGCAGATGTGGAAAAGGTTGAGGCACCTGGCATTCTAGCAGAGCTGAGAAATGTACAGGCTGGAGCCGTGGTAACCAGCTAGGTGTGCTGCAGAGACCCACAGTGACAACTTTTTCCTCCTTTGTGAATTCAGGCAGTGAAGGAAGGTTATTTTTCTTTAACCATTTAGGGAGGTAGTAGAAGAGGAAGGTGCCAGAAAAGACAAAAATTTGGCAAAAAGATTGACAGAATTTCACCTGTAAACTTAGACTTATCAAATAAGTACAAAAATAAAGTAAATACAAAAATAGATGACGTTTATGTAAACGCCACCAAAAAGATAGTGATCCTGCTCTAATATTTAGGCCATATAATCTTGTATGTTAACAGATGCTATGAATCCAGTATATGTTTATGTATAACTAATAATAAACAGAGGACATAGCATAGACCCCTTGCAGGTTCTGTGATTGCTGCTCCTGTGTCTGAGCCCCTATAAGCCCTGCTTAGTTGATTCTTTGGGCCATATTCTCCTGTTGTCCTTCACCTCTCTGGCTCCTATAATCTTTTCTCCTCCTTTTCTTAGGTGTTGCCTGACCTCTGAGTAATGTTTGACAATTGATCTCTGCATCTGCTTCTGTCAGTTGCCAGAAGAAGCCTCTTTGATGGCTAATGGTGACTGGGCTAGGCAACAATCTATGAATATATCAGAATATCATTAAGAATAATTTTATCACCTTTCTTGCCAGTTATATTTGGTTCTACCATAGGTCTCTGGGCTATCCAGAATCTGGTTCCTGGCCATCCAGGCAGTGTCCCACATAGGATTCTTTCTAAGGCTTGGGTCTCAAGTTAAACCAGTCATTGGTTGACCACCCCCACAAGTTCTGAGCCACTATTGCCCCAGCACATTTTGTAGGCAGGAGATGTAGGTCAGAGGTGGATGGAGTGGTGTTCTAGTTCCATCACCAGCCACCTTGCCTGGTTATAAAAGATGGCCAGATCATGCTCTGTATCCTCCACTACTAGGATTCCTTATTAGGATCATCCTTGTAGATTCCAGGAAGTCTCCACTGCACTGGATTTCCCCATTGCCTCCAAATGCCCTCCGCGTCCAGTCTTTTCCACCTCCAGAAATTTTTACGAGTTATACCTGTAAGACAAAGGGTATCAGTTGTAGATAATGTCAGTGTAACGTGGAGCTAATTCCCCATTTCAGTGGTAAACATAATCTTTCTTTAATGGAAGATGTTAAAAATAAAGAACATTTATGCACTTGACTGTAGGAGGAGCTAAGGTGAGAGGAATAAAGAGGGGAAGAGGAATAGGAAGAGGAGGAACTAGAGAGAGCAAAGATGTAGGAGCGATGGAGAGGCACACAGGTATGGAGAGCAGTCACTGGTAACAACTTTTATTTAGGTTAGCTAATTGGGAAACAACTATCTTTGTATGGACATATTGTTATTGAACATTACCAAACATATAAAGCTTTTGATTAATCTTTAAGCATTAGAGTCTCATTCTCTTACTGGGCCTGTATGGATGGGGGGATGGTATGGGCAATACCCAGCCTTGTGGAGACAGCGTGGAAGATTGGCAGAGCCATCTCCATGCTGGTGTCTTGTGGGTGGCAGGGCTGCGTTGTACATGTGGCCTACTGCCAAGAAATATGGCAGCTGAGCTAGGCAGAGCTGCACAGCTTAGATAGTCGGCATGACCAGCAGCCGATTTAAATGATTACTTCACCAAACTTGACTAGCATATTTTTCTAGAAATTAATTCTACCTCCCTCACAAGACAGGATTGTGTTTTGATTGCTCATAGATGAGTGAGATATTATCAGTGTAGTGAATTATTAGGTCTTTTATTCTGTAGCTAAATCTACAAATACACTCTTTCTTGTTTTTTCATAAAGTGATTGTGAAAAATCATAGCATAATTAAATTAATAAATTCAATTGATTATAATAGCATTCTGATATACACATTTTTGATAAGTCACAAATATTTGCACACTACTTATTTTAAAAATTTGGGATTAATTTCTCTTATCTTTCATTTCAGTAGTGACATTAACTATACTAACACCCTCTCAAATGTCTACTTGTGGCCAATATTTTCCTTATACTTCCTAAATACAGTAAGAACACTTGTATTTAAGTACCATGACTTTTATCCCAAGATATCTAAGTGGAAAAGAACAGCTCTTTGCACCAAAGCCTGGCCCATCCATAATTTTAGAGAATTCATTCATTTTTTTCCTCCTCTTCTTCAACATCAAATTACCTTGAAATACCAGCAGTATCAAACAAACAAACAAACATACATACAAAGATATATCAATAATGACAGAAAGTCATTAAAGACAGAAGTGTTCCTTAGTTTCTTAATGCAGAGCTGCCCAAATATATTATCTCCATAGAAACACTAACAATGAACTGTACAGAGAAGAAAAATTTTATTGAATGAAACCTTTATTATTTTGTGGGGGGTTGTTTTTCTTCTCAATGTTGAACTCTTCTTACTAATAGTTCAAATATCCAGCCAATTTACTACGACTATTAGTGAAGTAATGGCTTTCATAGACTGCCTGCAATTAAGCAGAGCATGATGATAGTACAGATATTGCTACTGTGTTATAGAGATTGGTAAAATGTGCAGAATGTGATCAATCATCTGTAAAGAATATTCAAGTCTTCTGTGGGTATGAGTGAGGAGGTTTTACTTACTATTGTGGAATTGCTCAGGCATCTCCACTTACTCCATCAAGACTTAATGAAAAACAATATAATATTCCTCACTTCACTAATAATTGAACAAAGTAATCAGCCTGTAATATGAAATTCATACAATCATTCATTGCTATTGATATATTTCTACACGCTTTAAAGCCAGGGGAAGGGGCAGGCTGTTATCAGAATATATTATATAAAGAATTCTATTTTCAATAAAAGAAAAGTGATATATTTGCCCATCAGAAGGTAATGAAGTCTTGGCCTTTTCAGACCTATCCTAAGACTTTACCTCGTCAGCTACAGGGTCCACAAACATTTATTATCTAATAAAAAGCTTATACTGACTGATGCCTAGAACATCTGGAGAGATATTTATTATTTGTAACACTAATTGCTAATGAGACCCAAGGCATTGTGAAAGTTATCATAATGGCTTATATAATACCACTTACGGGTGTAAATATTATAAAGCAATGTTGTTTGAGTCTATCACAGACTAGCTAGTAACTATGCACAAAACACTATTTCTTCCTTCTTCTTCCTCTTCTTCTTAGAATTTACTTAATATGAATTCAAAATTTAAAACTTGTTAGAAGTTTATAAATTGAAGAGTCTACTATGATACATAAGTGTAGTCAAGACTATACCTATACATAAGTGTAATCAAGACAGTCAGTTAGAAGAGAAGAAAATTTTAGTTCAACAGATGTATTCTATATGGAATATAATGGTTGGTACACAACAGAATAAATTTTCTAAAACTAATAGAACATTTTGACAAAATTCATAAATTACAATGTATGTAATTTAATTTTTTAGAAAATTATTTAAAAGATTTGAGAATCCTGGATGGAGTGAAGAATGATGAAGAAACAATATTTTTCTAGAGAAGAAACTAACTTTATTGAAGTGAGTGAGTGTACTGATTAGCTTTCATTATCAATTTGTCATAACTAAAAATCATCTGAGAAGAGAGTCTCAATGAAAGATGATCTACATTGGGTCAGGCTGAGGGCAGATCTGTGGGAAATTATTTTAATTAAGTTAGTTAATGTGAGAGGAGCAAGCCTACTTTTTGTAGCATTATTCTGAATGCAGGGGTTCCTGAACTTTATGAGAATTAAGAACGTAGGGAAGGCACAAGAAAGCAAGTGTGTATGCCAACATTTATTTTTCTATGCTTTTGACTACGGATGGGATGAGACAACCTGTAATGAATCTCTTGTCACCATGACTCCCCTGAAGTGATAGAGTCTAACCAGTAATTGTAAGCTAAAAAAAAAAAGAAATGAAAAAAAGAAAAAGACCCTCTTTCCCTTTTGTTGTTTTATGACAGGATATTGTGTCATAGCAACAGAAATGAAGTTTCTGGAAAAAAAACTCAAAAGCTTATGGTAATTTTCTTTCTGAAACTAGCATAATTAGCTTCATTTGGTGGTGTCCAAATGAAACTCTTTTCTTGCAAGTGACATAACATTGTTCATTTTCATTTTGAAGAAAATTTCTGTATATATTTATCACATTTTTGTTATTGTTTTTCCTAATGATGGATACTAAGCAGTTTCTTACACTTAGATTTCATGGATAGCTAGTTCTCCAGTAGATTTTGATGCATAAGCACTTTTGTGATATGTAGACGTGGCACTCATTAAAGTAAATATACCCATGACTGATATTGCTCAGTTAATAGTACATTGACTGGTAGTATTTTGAGGAATGCTTACATTGACTTGATGTATTTGTTTTGCCCACTGACTAGCAAAGGCCATTCTGTCTGACAATAGAATTGGAATGGAGTCTGGCCAGCTAACAAATTGGTAGACAACTAAAGGCAATAGCTCCCAGAGTCAATCCTAAGCAACACTTTATCCATGAAGCATAGGGTTCCTTGAACATTTGTCCCATTCATGCTTGAATCTCAGCAGGTACATACTTGTACAGGGTAAGATCAGGCAAGTACACCTGGTATTTGTGGTTACAGTTGCTGTTTCTTGAACATAAAGGAGAAATATGCAACCTTTTCTTACTATCTTCTAGCGATTATATTCTTTCCATTCCTTCCAAAATTATTTTTGAGCTTCACAGATGATAGAATGTCTTATCTTGGTCTTTGGAGTCAACTTTTTCTTTTTATTAGCACCTTGAACAGTCATTGACCTTTGCTTTTATGTTATTCTCTGTATAGGGACTTCTATGATTAAAATTGTGAGTCCTATTTGTTAACAGTAAGCACAAATGTTTAATAGACACTTCCCTATATCAATTTAACTTAGCAGCAATGTTAAGTTACTCTCCATACCCAGGCCATGGGATTTTTGTCTTGAAACAATGTGCTAGGTATAGACTCACTCCTACAGAGCAGCTTAAAATACAATTATAAAATGGTTAGTTACTTCCATAACAACCATACCACTATTCCACAAATATGCATATTTGTATCTAAATGCTATTATAGTCCATGAAATTTAAAGCCAATTAAGACTTCTTTTGCCTTTCTCTCCTAGCAGCCTGAAGTAACATATCTTCCAATATTGTGACAAACAACTAGCATGAAAAAGCATTCCAGCCTAATTCCACTGTGAGTTCTTTTCACATTGCAAGAGAGATGTACAGCATCTTCTACAAGATGGTTTTATCATCAAGTTTTGATGGGTAGTCAAAACGGGTGTTAGAAGCCTGTATTTATAGGGAGAGTCTGGGTCTTTTCTGTTCAAGAGTTCATAGGTAGTCTCTCAGACTTAAAATGGAATTTAAACAAAAAACAATGATTCATGATTTATAGCAACAATATTTTAGAGTCCTATAGGATGTCTAAACATCGTTATTGTTAATGATACATGTTAGTTGGGTTATAAGACGCCAGGTTTCTTTCTATTTGGCTGTTCCTCCCTCACCATTCCTACTTTTCCTACTGACATCCCCTATTTAAACCTATCCACCAGTGGTTTCTCCCTTTCTATTATTAATTTGTTTTCTGTTGATGTAATGAAATATTAACCAAAATCAACTTGAGAGGAGAGGGTTTATTTTAGATTAGTTATTGCACTCCATTGTCTACAGAACCCAGGTTAGGAACTTAAGGAAGAAACTAGCAGTCAAGGACTAGAGAAAAACTTGGAGGGACAATGCTTCCTGTCTTACTTTCCATGGGCTATAAAAGTTTTCTCTTTTATAGAATACAGGGTCATCCATCCAGGAGTAGAACCATGCACAGCAAAACCTCATGCTTCACTCATTATTGAAGAAAGTGTTTCACCCATAGGCCAATATGGTGGAAGTGGTTCTCTCACAGTGGACCCCACTTCTCTGTTAACTCTAGTTTATGCTATGTTGTCAAACTTCCATATTCTACTACTCATCTCCTTTAAATTATACTCCCATAGTCTCTTTCTGTTTTGCTTGCTTCTATAGGTACTCCAAGTTGGGCAAACAAATGGATAAAGAGTTTATTTGTGAAACCAAAGATGCAGCACTTATTATGAGTCTGGATTACCACACATGATATTCATTTTTTTCAATTCTATTCATTTATCTACAAATTTCATAATTTCATCTTTCTTTAAAGTCAAATAATTTACAATTGTGAGTACATTAAAAATGCCATCATCCACAAGCTTACCCCTTAGCTGTTCTCAAAGAAAAAATACATTTACTATAAATGTATTTATACTCAAATAAAAAATACATTGGGATATATGACTATCTATGCTCCCACTAAGAATGTCATAGGGCCAATTTGACTGAGGACAAGATATTTAGGGAAACACTATTAAATGCCATATTGAAATCTGAAGTGTGATGATAAAATCCTTGCTCTAGATCCAGCTTCTCATTGAGCTTAAACAGAACATGATAATTTTTAATATAATATACAGAGAAAATGAATTGTCTACTTTGTAAAAATGAGTATGGTAGCAAATGATTACTTTTCTTAAGGATGAAAGAAGAGGAAGAAGGACCCTGGATTCAACTGTGTACACTTGACAGGACACTTCTGTTAATTCCAGTGATAATCTCAGTTGACTTCAAAGCACCTGTATGCCTGATAATCTCCATGTGTTTATCAAGATTTGTCTTATCTCTTGTGACATGCATCACAGAAAGAAATTGAAAACATTTATAAAACACTTTCAGTGTTCTATTAGAGCAAACATTTGATTTTGGAGTTTCATACTTTGATATCATTAAACTTTATATTGTTATAGGTAAGGGACAGCCAATACCCACGATCAAGGAGGGTGAGTCAATAAAAGTATTGGATTTTACCAATGTATAACTTAAAATACTCTTTGACCAGATTTGGGATGGCTAACTGCTTAAAAGCTTGTATCTGCAATCAATCAGCATATACCTGAATTGGAGACAGGCGATCTGAGAATTTAACAAGAATCTTCCTTTATATGAAGAAACCAATTATGATTACAATACTCGGGTTGAAATTTCCCACTACAGGTCAAATTTTTATAATCCACTCTAACTTCAGATCAGATGAAATGAAACTTTATTATTTTTTTTCTGTTTTGCTTGGCTAAACTTATTATGGTTCTTCAGGACTCACTGTCAAAACATTGGAGTTAATATTGAACCACAGATATTAGAGAAGTCAGCCCACTTCTAGTGGTTATGTAGGTGATGGAGAATCTTTCCTCCCTTGTGAGTTGAACCTATAATATCTACCTTAAATGTTCCCTTTGACTCTTTATCTTAAATTTATCTTCTGTTAATCCATGTTACATTCTTCAGTCTAGACTGGAAGCAAGAATGTCAGTGCTCATGGTGAATTTCTATTTTAAAAAATGTCTATCATTCCAGTCTCAGATTACGAAAGCCACATTATTACTTATCAAATGCAATATTGGATTATGTACCCATAACCTGGGGGATTTTAAATACAGAAACAAGCAAGCAAAAACTACTTCTACTACTTCTAAAAGAAAATGGATCAAGACATTTTTAGGTTGTCTACAGCCCAGAAACTGGAAACTGAAAAGAAAATACTGTATGGGTACACATGATGTTCTGTGGCAGAAACAAAGAAGACAATCATGGAACAAAACAGTCTAAATATGAGAAAGCATATTTTATGTAAGCTGCAGAAGATCAGGGCTGGAGGTACCACACAGAAAGCATATAAAGATTCAGTTGAGCATGCATCTCCAGCCTCTCACTCAAGCAATAGATTCTGCATTGGTTATTACAAATGCATGTAACAATAGCTTGTCTAGAACCTTGCAATCTACTACTAACCTTTGGTCCAAATTGAGCTGGTCCAGCACTCAGCTCTGGAACACTGTAAATCACAAGGGTTTTCTAGGTCTAGTCTTCTCAAAGTGTCAGTTACAAACACCTAGTGTTTGACCAATGTTGCAGGCACAGAGCTGTGGAAACTCCTACTCACTTCTTCTAAGAACACAGCAAATACGTCATGCAACAGTAAATTAAAATTTAAGAAACACGCTGTGGATACCTGCTATCAACTTTTTAGTCTGCTATGGGAATTGCATTGATCTTATAACACGGCAATAGAGCGACATGTTGGAGTCACATGTTTGGCTCTTTTCCAGTTCCATGATCATATTTGCCAGCCATGAATGTGAATACTAAAAAATGAAAAAGCTGGAAGAGATGAATTAAGATGAGTGACTGAATGAGTGGGGCACTGAAAATCCTATTGGTTATGGTGTGCCCTGAGCATTCAGTGGTACCAAAAGTTTTATGGACATTGCCATTTTGTTGATTCTATGTGATTACATTAAGTAGGGTTGTGGCAAAGTTACACAGTCACTACCATTTTGATGATATTAGGCAAGATTTAACAAAGCCATACCTTTTGCCAGTGGTGATCTCTGCTCCAGGAAAAAAAATGAGTCTGCCATCAGGAAATGAGTCTGCATATGGTCCATGTGTCTCACAGATTATATATGGCCAATAACCCTCTGTTTACTAACAACAAACAGATTAATATGGTGACAGTAGAGAGACTGGTACTTTGGAATTGATTAGGAAAGATTAAAGAGCCTCTGAAAAAAAGTATTTTCCAGATACAACAGGGCAGTTGTACATACGAACTCAAAGAAGTTATGACAGAATACACAGGACCTCATCAAATTCAAACTAGACAAATCCCAGAGGGGATGAGAGAATGTTGGCAATTGGTAGTTGGTAGGAGAGATAGAGATAGGCTTTTTTAAAGGTTGTGGGCCCTGCAGATCAACCATGCTATGAGAAATGGTCTCACACCCACATACATTGGCTATAAGAAAAAAATAGACTCAAGGATATTTTTAAATGAGGAAACGATAATACTGGGTGGACAGGATAAATGAGTAAATTTTGGAGGAGTTGAGGGAGAAGGTACATATAATCAAAATACAATGTATGACATTCTCCAAAAAAATTAAGAAAAGTATTTTTAACAGAAAGAGATTAGCATTTTATGAGTTAAAATAAGATATGCTATATGTTTTAAATATCCTCAGTAGTGTTTGATGTACTCAGGTCAAAACTTTCAGCAGCAGTGTCTTGAGGTAGGGTCTCATATAGGCCAGGCTGGCTTCAGACTTGCTTTGTAGCAGAGGAGGGCTTTGAAGTGATGCTCCTACTTTCATCTCCCATGTGCTCAGATTACAGGTATGCTCCTCACATATTTTACTTCAGTAATTTTTACTCTTATTGTTATAAATCAATCGCTTTAGAAATCTGAAGAGCAAATGAGACTCCTGATGACACTCAGATGTCAGAAAATTAACATAAAACTCTGAAAGTGAATACCTAAGAAGTAGTAACAATAGCAAACAGTTGAGAGAAGTAAATTAAACAAAATCTACCTTGTAGTTTGTAAACTAAATGGCATTAAACATTAAAATATATAGATTTTTCATTATTAGAATATTTATTACATTTTTAATTTGAAGAACTTTTCTGTATTTATAAAATATTATATAATAGAATTTATATTTAACTCAGATTTTTATTTTAATCTTTTATGGAAAGTTATCTCTGCATTTTTGTTCTATACTATACAGTGATGATTTATTTTTAATCTGTAGTTCTCTCAGCTAAAAAGATAGTGAAGCACTCAAACCTAAATAGGACATTTTTATCACAGCCCTTCCCTCAAGGCTCAGAGTTCGATGTGGAAAAACAGGTAGTAAGCTTGTAAGAGTTTTTTTTAACATCACCAAGTAAACAGTGTTCTGCAGGTACTACAAGACTGATGGACATATAAACTCACAGAGAATGTGACAGGGTGAGTAAAACCTACACCAGGTTCACCTGGATAAAATCCCAGCATGTAGAAGGGGAAGGAGACACAAAGTCCAACCCAATCAAGAAGCTGTTTGCACTTGATAGTTCCTGGGAGACGGAACATCAGTTTTCTTCAGTGAGGTGTCACTGGTATATTAGGCACTCTCCAGGCCAAGTATAAGTCTCAATAATAGTTGACTAACACATAACAAAATTCAATTTAGTATGTGTGCTTCTTTTGGTTGTTTCATTTTGATTTGAAGAAAGTAAAAAAAAATGAAGTCAGGTAGGTATAGTGGAGGGAGGATCTTGGAGTTCTTGGGAGAAAGATTAAAGATGTATTCTATTAAAACTCTAAAAGATAATAATAAATAAATAAAATATATTAAATGTACAAAAGTAAAATAGAGCTAGCCTTATGTAGAGTTGTGTGTAAACATCATGTGAAATTAAATTATTACTAAAAATAAATAAAATATGCTTTTAAATAAGTAACTGATAGAAATGATATTGAAGGTTTTTATATTCTCCTTGAATTGGCACTTTCTCAGCTGTTGATTTACCAGCTCTCCATTTCAGACACATAAGGAAAAGCAGTGTAAATATAAAGAAACTAAAACATTGTCCCTGAAAGTAAGACACCTATAGAGATACCAAGCAGGGAACATACGTGTTTTTTCTTACAAGAAAGAAGAAAATGTGAGTTAAAACAAAGATGTACAGTCTCTGTATGTCAGAATAATGTATAGAATGTTCAACTGATGATAGCCAGTTTTGAAGACCTAATTAAAGATATTCTTTAAACTTCTTTTTCTGAAATGTAGATCTATAAGAAAGCCATGCATTAATGAAATTATAAATATATATGTAGTAAAATAACAGTGTTTGGTGTAGTGACTTACACACAGAACTGTCATAGTGACAGTCCTGATTGCATAACTCCCAACATGTTGCTTTAGAGAACAATTTTTTTCTGCAAGTAATGTGGCATGTTGCAAAAAGAAAACTCTCAGTGAAAATTTTCATCATTTCTGCATTCATTATATACTGAGACAGTTGAGTTTTTTTTCAGGGCTTGTATTCCTGCTTTTGTTCCAACTATGTTCACTCTCTCTCTCTCTATCTCTCTCTTTTTTTCCCTTCCATGGTCACATTAGTAGACCCAGCTTCACACTTTTTAGGATAGTAGGGGTGTTGAAATTATTGTTGCTTAGCAACTGGATGCTGCACATTGGAACTCCATTTTTCTGATGAAAGTAACAGAAGAAAGATAGTGACATCAATAGCTTTGAATTTTTTTTTTTACCTTAACAGCTTCAGTAAGAGAAGATGATGGGGTGAGTGAAAGGAAAACTCAAAAGGCTCAAATAGAGGGAGGTTTGTTACAAGGAAAAGAACTGAGATGTGACCTTTAAAAGAATATAAGGGATTTATAGAGACACTTATAGAATATTAGAAGCTAATCCATTCACTGAATAAGAACTATGTGTTTAGTGGCTGTGTGTTTATCAATGATCTAATCTAATAAGAAGGAAATACAAAAAAACAAAATGTAAGAGAGTCATGATCTTGAAGTGAGATTCCCTAATTGGAACTTCCCTTAAATTTCCAGATCCCTTCTACTTTTGCTAACTTTAGTGTTTCAGGTATGACTTTTATCTGAGGATCAGAAAACATGCCTGAAAGTGAACATTTTCGGCCTTTGAAACTTAACAGATGGTTCCAAATGAGACGCAGAAGGAATAATAAAAAGGTAACAGAGATATGTGGCATTGAAATTCTCCACAGAAGTGAAAATGTCTTCTCTTATTCAGCTTAATGAAGAGAGACCATCTCAGTAACAATGGTGTGAAAAGAAAGAAAAGAAAAGCCTTTGAGTTATTTTGAAAGAAATTGGACGTGTACTGAGCTGCAGAAAATGCAGAGTGTGAGTGATAGTAGGCAGAGCACTCTTTTTTGTTTCAATGAGAATGATTGTAATGTCAAACTAAATTTATCTTTTTAAATGTCATAAATACTATTAGTGATAAAACACTAAGATGACAATGATAATTGTTTGAAGTATCTACAAGGGGTGTCCATTACCTTTAAACATGATTATTTCAGCTGAGCTTCAGTGTTCTCCTCTGGAAAAAAATGGCAATGATATCTTATTTTTAAGCTTGAAACTTAAGGTAAATAATATTTGTATAATTTACCACATAATTTCTTTTACCTGGAGTTAGTAGGCTCACTTTGTGAATAATGCAAAATAACATCTCATAAGCTATGCCATGTTTGTTGAAAATAACTTTTATAAGTTGAGTACTACAGCAAGTACTGAAGAAGATAAATATCTAAAATATATTGATTAATACATTGAAATACATATAATTTATTATTGTTGTATATGTTAGTGTATACAATGTCTAGACATTCCCTATGGCTAATGTGTAGATGTCAGAGAGCAACTTTCAACAGTCATTTACTTGTTTAAACTTGAGATCTTTAGTTTGAAGTTAGGTCAACATGCTCTTTCAGCATGCACTTATAACCACTGAGATGTGTCACTGACCTCTAATGATTTGAGAAGTTTCTTATTCATTGACGGTGGAAGACTAAACTGGTACATCTACTGTGGAAATCGGTGTAGAGGTTTGTTAAAAACTGGAAATAGATATATCACATGATCCAGCAATATAATTCCACTGTAGATATGCATTTGTCTATGTTTACTGTTGCTTTATTAATATATCGGTTTCTATTTGAATTTTAAAAGGTCTTTAGGGTTAATTATACATATTGCTGTATATGGAAACAATGCTCTTTCAAGATATCAGAGGCTAACAAATATCTCAATGCCTCCCTCACATGAGTTACTTTTTACTTCATTAAAAAAAATAAGAATCATAGAAGAGTCAAAGATTCTTTCACTAAACACAATATTTCCCAATTCTATATTTTTTTAATATCTGGCTTGTAAAATTATTTAAGGACTTTACAATCTGTTTATTTCATCCCTGTCTGAAATGACATTTTGTACACACTATGATAAAGTGAAAGAAATTAGAAAATTAAGGAAAAGAAATAGCAGATCATTAATTTCATCCTGATTGTCTTTGTGAACATTAGTTCTGACATTGTATCAGTAATGATCCATCCTTCTGCTATATTGTATATTCCTGTGATACTGCTCCAACTATTCCAGAAGAGGCAGATGGAATAGTAGGATCTGATGCTAGAAGTGGGTTCATTGAAAATTGTGCAACATACTCAATTCTTAAAGTTAAAGTATAGAAGAATATTGACCAAGAGAATAGAAAAATAGGTTACTAAACATGTACAAATTAATAATAGTAGAGTGTGCAGTATTTACAATTTCTTTCTGTTTTTATTCTTACATGATTCGATTCCTTTTGCTAACATATAGAAAATGTGCCCACTTTTCTTTCTTCAGGACCGTGATTTTACTGAGATTGCTTCAAGAATCACTCCATTAAATTTGATATTGGCTGTTGGTTTGCTGTATATTGCTATTACTATTTTTTTAGGTGTAGGCCATGAATTCCAGATTTCTCTAATACTTTTAACATGAAAGAGTGTTCTATTTTGTCAAATGCTTTTTCAGCATCTAATGAGAAGATTATGTGATATTTTTCCTTTAAGTTTGTTATATAGCCGATTATGTTAATGGATTTTTGTATGTTGAACCAACCATGCATCCCTGGGGTGAAGCCTTCTTGGTCATGGTGAATGATGGCTTTTGATGTGGTGCAAACTGGTAAAACCACTCTGGAAATCAATCTGGAGGTTCCTCAGAAAATTAGAAACATATCTCCCTGAAGACCCACCTATACCACTCTTGGGAATATACCCAAAAGATGCCTTACCATACCACAGGGCCACGTAATACACTATGTTCATAGCAGCATTGTATGCGATAGCCAGAAGATGGAAACAAACAAGATGACCCACAGAAGAAGAATGGATACAGAAAATCTGGTTCATTTATATAATGGAATACTATTCAGCTATTAAAAACAGGAACATCAAGAGTTTTTTAGGCAAATGGATGAAACTGGAAAATATCATCCTGAGTGAGGTAACTCAGACCCAGAAGGGCATGTACTCACTAATAAGTGGATGTTAGCTAAAAAGTACAGGATGCCCAGGATACAATTCTCAGAACTAAAAAAAGTTAACAAGCTGAAGAACCCAAGTGAGGATGCTTCAGTCCCACTTGGGAGGAAGAAGAAAGCAATCATGGGAGGCAAAGGAAGGGAGGGACCTAGATAGAGGAGGGGAGGTGGAGGAGGAAGAGGCAACATGATCAGGTATTGGAGGGAACAGGAGAGAAGCCCTGAGGGTAAGTAGGTTGAATGGAAATATGAAAAGAGGGGAAGGAGGTGGAAGATAGGAGGACCCTCTAGAATATACCAGAGACCTGATAGCTGAGGCACTCAGGGTTTAAGGGAGGGACCTTAGATGAAATGCTATACAGTGGGGAGAGGGAACTTGTAGAGTCCACCTCCAGTAGAAAGACAAGACATCAAGTGGAGGGATTGGCTTGCCATCCCACTATCAAAAACTCTGACCCAAAATTGTCCCTGTCTAAATAACTGCAGGGACAAAAATGAAGAAATGCCTGAGGGAAAGGAGGCCCAGTGACAGACTCAAAGTGAGATCCATCTCAAGTGGAAGCTATAAGGCCTGCCACTATTACTGACACTGCAGTGTGCTTACAGACAGGAGCTTAGCATGACTGCCCCCCGAGAGGCTCTCATCTTGTCAAATATCTCTCTGATTGGTCATTTTGTCTGCCCCTCAATTAGATGTCACTTTCAAAAATGACTGCTTCCTTCTACAAACAAACTTTACCCTCATCATTTGGCATTAGATGTGTGTAGTAAAGGCATCTCCAGACCCCATCTACATCACTCAGACCTAGAAAGTCTTCGGATATGATCTTTTGCCAAAGAGACCACGATGCTGGATTAAAATTCCTCTTAAACTTTATGTCTGGATGACCTAGCTATTGGCTCCCAAGGCACTACTCCTACCTGATGAGGTACGGGAATTTAACGGCTTCTTGGAAAGGAGAGAGTAACTTTTTTTGAAGAAAGAGTATTCATTGTTAAGCTTTCCGAACCCTCAGTGGGTGAATTTCATGCACATATGTTCATGCAACACCAACTGGACTCCATAGACGAAACAAAAAGATACAAACTAGGAAAACAGATGAATAGTGAGAGACTCAGAGAAAATTAAAACAAGGAAGGCAAAGAAGATCAAAATACAGTTTACACATTCATGAAAATTTCAAAGGATAAATCTAAAAGTATTTTTTTATTACTTTTACTCTTTTTTTTACAGTTCAGTCGTTACCCTCCTCCAAGTCTGCCTTGTCACAGCTTCTCATGCCATTCCTGCTCCTTCTTGTCTCCACAAGGTTGTCCTCACTGGTCCCCAACAGGTCTCCACACTCCCTGGGGCCTCAAGTCTCTAGAGGATTAGGCTTCTCTTCTTTCACTGAGGCCAGATCATGCAGTCCCCTGCTGTATATGTGTTGGGGCGTCATATAAGCTGGTGTATTCTACCTGATTGGTGACTCAGTGTCTGAGAGTTCTCAGAGCTCCAGGTTAGCTGAGGTTGCTGGTCTTCCTATGGCCTTGCCTTCCTCATCATCTTCTTCCAACCTTTCCCCAATTCAATCACAGCAGTCTCCAACTTCAGTCCATTGGTTGGGTGTATCTGCATCTGTTTCAGTCAGCTGTGTGTTGGGTCTATTGGAGAACAGCCATGCTAGACTCCTGTCTGTAAATACACCATAACATCAGTAATAGTTTCAAGCCTTGGAGCCTCCTCTTAAGATGGATCACAGTTTGGCTAGTCACTAGACAGACTTTCCCTCAGTCTCTTCTCTAATTTTTTTACTCTGCAGTTATTTTAGACAGGAACAATTCTGGGTCAGAGTTTTTGACTGTGGGATGGCAACCCATCCCTCCACTTGATGTTCTCTCTTTCTACTGGAGAGAGACTCTACAAGTTCCTTCTCCCCACTGTTGAACAATTCATCTAAGGTCCCTCCCTTTAACTCCTGAGTTTCTCATTTCTTGGGTCTGGTCCTTTCTTCAGGGTCTGCCAACCTCTCACCCCCAAGGTTGCATACTACCATTCTTTTCTGCTGGCCCTCAGGACTTTTCTCTTCTCTCACCCACATCGGTACCTGATCATGTTCCCCATTTCCCCTTCTCCTACTCTCTTCCTCCCTTCCTCCCTCCCTCTGCCTCCCATGATTGGTGATTGTTTTCTTCTCCCTCTCAAGTGGGACTGAGTCATGCTCACTTGGGCCTTTCAGCTTGTTAGTCTTGGGTTCTGTGGATTATATCCTAGGTAATCTGTACCTCTGGCTATTATGAATAAGCTGCTATGAACATAGAAGAGCACTGTGATAGTGAGGTATGGCAAAGCATCATTTGGGAAGATGCACAGGAGCAGTAGAGCTGAGCTTTGAGATGGAACAATTTCCATTTTTACTGAGAAAGCACCACATTGATTTCCAGAGTGGTTGTATAAATTTTCACTTGCACCAGCAAAAGAGCAGTGTTTCCTTTGTAACACATGTGTTGTCAATGCATTTTATTATATTATATGATTTTCAAAGAATTAAACTCATTATATTTTTATTTATTTTAAATATAATATATAGTAAAATATACACTTAAAGGTAAGCCAAGGTAAAACAAGTTTTCTGTTCATTATTTTATTTCATTTATTTATTTATTCATTCATTCATTCATTTTTGCATAGGCTAAATGTAGCCAAGCCGAGAGATTTACAGCAGAAACCTACAAATTGTCTCACACAAGAGGCTTTTGTTCTTTTTGCTGGGGCAGACTCTGAACTAGTCTGCCCCCTTGGAGACACCATATTCTGATCCATCCTAGAGGAATCACTGTAGTCAGAGCAGCAGAGGATCCTCTGCACTCAAGTAGTTGAGGAAGTTCGACTCCCACGAGCTCTAACATGCCCCAGATCACAGCTCTGCACCCGATTCCACCACACCCAGAGGAAGCTGGGCTTCTAGGATCTCTAACATGCCTAGGATCATAGGATTTCAGAATCTCAGAGGCAGCCTGAATGCTAGGAGCTCTTTAACACAGGATCTCTTGATCACAAAGAAAGGAGGACTGTGAGGAGTTCTGACAAAAGCAAGATAACAAGGGAGACAGGCTCAATTCAGAGACAGATACCAAGTACCAAAGTTAAATCAGGAGCAGATAAACCTTATAAACAGTCCCGTAACCCCTACAGAAATATGAATAGTCATTAAAGGTCTCCCGACAAAAGAAGCCAAAGACAAGATGGTTTTAGTGCAAAATTCTATCAGACAGAAGACCTAATATCAATTCTCTTCAAACTATTCTACAAAGTAGAAACAGAAGACACATTACCCAATTCTTTCTATGAAGCCACAATTACACTCATACCTAAACCACACAAAGACACACAAAGAAAGAGAACTTCAGACCGATCTTCCTTATGAATATCAATGCAAAAATACTCAATACAACTTTTGCAAACCAAATCCAAAAACACATTAAAACAATCATCCATCATGATCAAGTAGACTTTATCCCAGGAATGAAGGTATGTTTGCATATTTGGAAATCCATCAATGTAATCCAATATATAAACGAACTCCCCCCGAAAAATCACATGATAGTTTCAATAGATGCTGAAGAAAGCATTTGACAAAATTCAACATTCCTTCATGGTAAAAGTCTTGAAAAGATCAGGAATTCAATACCCATATCTATATTTTTTTATATAATAAAAGCAATATACAGCAAGCCAGTAACCAACATCAAACTAAATGGAGAGAAACTTGAAGCAATCCCACTAAAATCAAGAAGTACAAAAGGCTGCCCACTCTTTCCCTACCTATTCAATATAGTACTGGAAGTCCTAGCCAGAGCACTTAGGCAACAAAAGGCGGACAAAGCAGTACAAATAGGAAAGGAAGAAATCAAAATTTCACCATTTACAATGATATGATAGTATACTTAAGTGACCCCAAAACTTCCACCAGAGAACTCCTAAACCTGATAAACAACTTCAGCAAGGTGACTGTATATAAAATCAACTCAAACAAATGAGTAGCCTTCCTCTACTCAAAGGGTAAACAGGCTGAGAAAGAAATTAGGGAAATGACATCCTTCACAGTAGTCACAAATAATATAAAATACCTTGGTGTGAATCTAACCAAACAAGTGAAAGATCTGTATGACAAGAACTTCAAGTCTCTGAAGAAAGGAAACGAAGAATATTTCAGAAGATGGAAAGATCTCCCATGCTCATGGATTGGCAGGATTAATATAATAAAATAGCCATCTTTCCAAAAAGCAATCTACAGATTCAATGCAATCCCCATCAAAATTCCAACTCAATTCTTCATAGAGATAAAAAGAGCAATTCTCAAATTCATTTGGAATAACAAAAAAAAAAAAAAACAGGATAGTGAGAACTATTCTCAACAATAAAAGTACTTCTGGGGGAATCACCTTCCCTGACCTCAAGCCTTACTACAGAACAATAGAGATGAAATCTGTCTGGTATTGGTACAGAGACAGGCAGGAAGATCAATGGAATAGAATTGAAGATGCAGAAATGAACCCACATACCTATGGTCACTTGATGTTTGACAAATGAGCTAAAACCGTTCAGTGGAAAAAAGACAGCATTTTCAACAAACAGTGCTGATTCAACTTTAGGTCAGCATGTAGAAGAATGCAAATCAATCCATTCTTATCTCCTTGTAAAAAACTCAAGTCTAAGTGGATAAAAGACCTTCACATAAAACAAGATACACTGAAACTAATAGAAGAGAGTAGGGCAGAGCCTTGAATACTTGGGTACAGGGGAAATGTTCTTGAACAGAACACCAATAGCTTATGTTCTAAGATCAAGAATTGACATATGGGACCATCCCATGTGCAGTCACCTGTTGGGAGCCGACTCTTAGCCGAAAGTGGCTATCATCTTTACAGCCATCTCGAGCCATATACCCTGACAAGAGACTTGTTTCAACAGCCTGTAATAGCTGAGCGCACTCTGATAAACATCTTGTTACACTGTTTAGTGCCCCCAGCTGCCAGGTGCTCCTGGTATCCATGGCTACAAGGCACGTGACGTAGTGGCTTCAGTTGAGATTGTCCACGAGGGCAAGTCACGTGGTAAAGGGTATAAATACCCAGGATTTCCCTTCTATAGGGGAGTAGAGGAGTAGAGGAGTCGAGCAGGTAGAGATAGAAAGTAGGAGGTAGAGGTAGTAAGTAGTAGGAGAATAAAGAAGACTTGAAGAGACTCCACCGGACTCTGGCTTGTATCTATCTTTTGCGTCTCTCGCCCCTTTTTTCCCCTTCCTCCGTCCCCACTTTCACTCTTGCTAGACCCTGACCTGCCGACCGGAGCAGCAGAACCGGCCGGCCTTTACAAAGTAACAGAACCTGACGGCCGTTACAAAAGAAACGGCCGTTACAGTCACCAAAGACAGACATTGTTGTGGATGCCAGGAAGTGCAAGCTGACAGAGCCTGATATAGCTGTCTCCTTAGAGGCTCTGCCAGAAGCCTCTAATATTTCCATCTTCTGAAATATTCTTCTGAAATAACATACACAGAAGTGGATGCTAGTAGTTAACCATTGAACTGTTCAAGGAGTTCCTGATGGAGGAGTTAGAGAGAAGACTGGAGGAGGTGAAGGGGTTTGTGGCCCCATGAGGAGAGCAACAATTAAAAAAAGTCTCTTGTCACAGGAAAAATAACACTGGTTGGTTAATAAAAGACGGGATATGTCTCATGGGATTAGCCAGAGGTGTGTACTTGGAATTTTTTGGTTGAAATAACATACAAAAAAAGTCATGTTGAGCTATTAATAATGTTGAATATCTGTTGGCTAAAATCATTATTCGTTGGCTCTCTCTACATATATATCAGTCTACTTTCCCAAAATTATGACTTAAAGTAAACCAGTCTCTTGGTGGTAGAGAAGTAGATGGTTGCTCGGATGTCTACCACTCGTTTCATGATACAATATGATTCTTTCTTCTATTTGATCTGGCCACTGTCCATATGGATAGTCTATTTCTTAATGTCAGTGTTTGTTATGCTAATTATGCCCTCCCTTTATGACCATTGCTACTTGGTCCATAATACCCTAGGACTTCACCACTCCTAATGGATTATTTGGATTCCAGTATAATCACAGGTCATTTCATATGTCTGATGTGCAGAGAAGAGATCCTACAAAGTTACTCATTGATGCAGTGTTTCTATCATGATTTTCCTAATTTCTCGTGAAATTCATGGCTTCTGAAAGACTACCATTTTCATTTCCTGTTATTTATTATGTCAATATAAACCCTATATTCCCCAATGTATTTTAAGCAATGAAGGTCTTTTTAACAAGAATATTTCCTTGTGTACTACTTGGAATTATTGTTTGTTGGTATTCCACTGGAAATGAGAAGAGACTAATTGTGAATGTCTTGTATTTAAATATACTCTAATATTCCAATGGCTTTAGCCTGTGCAGACCTTCCTATACAACTTATGGCCTTTATTTCATGGTAAAAATATTTTTGGCTTGATAATTCAAAGCACAACCAACCAAATGGCTAGAGCCTTTATCTCTGAATCTATAGACTATGCACTAATACTCTTTATGAATGGATTAATACTTATTTAATTTATATTCTTTACATCAGTCACACAAACATAGATCCAAAAAATACTGACACTATACAGTATCCAAATACTCTAGTCCTCATGATATATAGCCCATCTTTTCAAGGATTATCTATTGTATATTTGTTTGTGAGACCCTTTAGAGTCGTTTTATGAGTCTACAAACAAGACAATGTCATGGAAACAGACCCTAAAAAGTATTTTCATCTCTGACAGTTAAACTTACAATTGGACAGACAGGGACTCTTAAGAAAAGGAGTGATTGCTATCCCTGTGCTTCCTAAGCAAGTTCTGTGAGATTTAAGAGTTCAAAGTCTTAGATTCAATGAAATCTGAAATTGTGACAGACAGCTTATCTTTTTATGGCTGTTGTCTTTATTTGTGGTGATAAAAATTGGAGTCTCAAGGACAAAAAATAAAGATGCAAAAAAGAAAGAAGATCAGATTAATCCCATGACGATGTATCAGGATTCTTATATGTAATCAGCCCCAAATCCACAATGAAATGCTATAAATTTGTATCAAATTGTTATGCTAAATCTACTGGAATAGCCCCCAAAAGCACCTGGAGACTGTCTTTAGTACTAAATACATATTTGGTCCAGCAGTTAGAAAAATTACAAGTTTTTTTTTTCTTGTCCTACCTGTTTCTCTACACCAATAAAACAAGGTACTAAGTAAATAGACTCACTTGATGTGCAGAAAGCACTTTTTCCAACCTCCCAGCATGAAAAGAAAGTGACTACTTCTTTACTACTGAAAGAACTCCAGACTTCATAATGTAAGAATAGTCTCATCAATTACACAAACTAGAATTGGATGGGGAAATGAATTTGGGCTCTATAGTCAAGTTTAGATAAACTAGAACTATAGTCCATTTTAGATAAAGTAAACTCATTACAAACCAGTTATATAAGCAATGTGAACAATAACTAAAAAAAATTGATGACATTTTCAAATGACTAACATGCTTAACATAATCTGGGCTCATTATCACTTTTCTCGACTTTTCCTTTGATTTCTTTAAAATACAATATGTCAGTATTTCATGGAAATCTTCTGCCTATCATATAGTATTAGTTGACACTTAACCTCTCTTTCATGTTTTTTCCTGGTTGCTTCTTTATTTGGTTTTTGGTTTATACAAGTACTTTCTATGTAGCCCAGGCTTGTGTGTATCTCCTGGGATACTTCTGACTCTAAATCCTGAGTCCTTGCATAGCACTATATAATCTTTCCATTTTCTATTGATATTCCTAAAATTTCTCAATGATCTATTTAGTTAAAATATGACAAACGTTATTAATTTGTGACCTAGGGCATATTTTTATACTGAGGCTACGTGACCATCACTGAGCCGTAGTATTTTGCTTCCCTTGTCTCATGGAAACTGCATCCTGTCATTTACAGTTAGTCTGTAGGTTTTGTGTGGGTTTTTTTTGGTTTTGCTTTTGTTTTTGCTTATTTACTTCTTTCCTAAAGTTGTAGGACATTTCTGTCTTGAGTTAGGATTATATGGATGGCTTACTATTTTCTGGAGAATCTCTCAAAAATGGTGATACATATGTTTTATTTCAAAGTCTTGACAGCTAGATAACAATTTCCCATATCCTTTTTTACCTAGACATAAACAATGTCATTGTTCAAGGTCCAAAATTTCATTACTCTCATGAGTGAGTGTGGTATATTGATAGTTACCTTTATGAATAGTGAAAACTTTCTGGTTTCCTTGTAGCATAAAGTGTAAGATTAATTCTCAAAACTTACTATCAAATTCTTCTTTTTGGCCCTGGCTTGGTCCCTTTGGCTGGGGCAGACACCTAGCACATCTGCTTTCGTGAAGACAGCATATCCTGAGCCATCCTAGAGGAGTCACTCCACTCAGAGAAGCAGACACCTAGCAGGTCTGCTCCTGTGAAGACACCATATGCTGAGCCATCCTAGAGGAACCACTGCATTCACAGCAGCAGGATTTCATGATCCCAGAGGCAGCCTGAGTCCCAGGAGTTCTTCCACACAGGAGCTCAGGATCACAGGATCACACAGACATCTGGACTCTATGGAGTAGTGATGCAAGCAAGATAACTGGAAAGATAGGTTCCAGTCAGAGACAGTGAATGCAAGCAGCAGTAGAGTTAACCAGGTGGTGAAAAGCAAGCACAAAAACAAGCAACAGAAACCAAAGTTACTTGGCATCATCAGAGCCCAGTTCTCCCACCAAAGGAAGTTCTGGATACCCCATCACACCAGAAAAGCAAGATTCAGAATTAAAATCACGTCTCATGATGATGATAGAGGACTTTAAGAAGGACATAAATAACTCCCTTAAAGAAATACAGGAGAACACAGGTAAACAGATAGACGCCCTTAAAGAGGAAACACAAAATTCCCATGAAAAACTGCAAGAAAACACAACCAAACAAGTGAAGGAATTAAACAAAACCATCCAGGATCCAAAAATGGAAGTAGAAACAATAAAGAAATCTCAAAAGGAGACTCGCCGCAGAAATAGAAAACCTAGGAAAGAGATCATGAGTTATAGATGAAAGCATCACCAACAGAATACAAGAGATTCTTGTATTGGTACAAACAATGGTATTGGTATTGGTATTGGTATTGGTATTGGTATTGGTATTGGTA
>NW_021604577.1:8687975-8773116 GCF_004785775.1 Grammomys surdaster
TGGTATTGGTATTGGTATTGGTATTGGTATTGGTATTGGTATTGGTATTGGTACAAAGACAGACAAGAATATCAATGGAATAGAATTGAAGACACAGAAATGAACCCACATACCTATGGTCATTTGATGTTTGACAAATGAGCTAAAACCATTCAGTGGAAAAAGGACAGCATTTTCAACAACAGTGCTGGTTCAACTTTAGGTCAGCGTGTAGAAGAATGCAAATCAACCCATTCTTATCTCCTTGTACAAAGCTCAAGTCCAAGTGAATAAAGGTCTTTAACATAAAACCAGATACATTGAAATTAATTGAAGAGAAGGTGGGGAAGATCCTTGAATACTTGGGCAGAGGGGAAAAGTTCCTGAACAGAACACCAATGACTTATGCTCTAAGATTAAGAATTGACAAATGGGACCACATATAATTGCAAAGCTTCTGTAAGGCAAAGGACACTGTCAATAGGACAAAATGACAACCAACAGATTGGGAAAAAATCTTTACCAATCCCACATCTGATAGAGGGCTAATATCCAATATGTAAAAAGAACTAAAGAAATTAGACTCCAGACAACCAAATAACCCTATTTTAAAAATGGGGTATAAAGCTTAACAAAAAATTCTCAACTGTGGAACCTCAAATGACCAAGAAGCACCTAAAGAAATGTTCAATATCCTGAGTCATCAGGGAAATGCAAATGAAAACATCTCTGAGATTCTGCCTCACACCAGTCAGGATGTGTAAGTACAAAAACTTAGGTGATAGCAGATGCTGGCAAAGATGTGGAGAAAAAGGAACACTCCTCCACTATTGGTGGGATTGCAAGATGGTACAGCCACTCTGGAAATCAGTCTGGTGGTTCCTCAAAATATTGGACATAGCATTACCTGAGGACCCAGCTATACCACTTCTGGGCATATACCCAGAAGATGTTCCAACATATAACAAGGACACATGTTCCACTATGTTCATAGCAGCCTTATTTATAATAGCCAGGAGCTGGAAAGAATCAAGATGTCCTTCAACATAGGAAAGTATCTAGAAAATATGAGTACATTTACACAATGGAATATTACTTAGCTATTAAAAATATTGATTTAATTTCTTAGGCGAATAGATGGAACTAGAAAATAACAGGTAATATCGGTAACTCAATCACAAAAGAACACATATGGTATGCACTCACTGATAAGTTGATATTAGCCCAAAAGCTTGCAATACCCGAGATGCAACTCACAGACCATAAGATCTCATGAAGAAGGAAAACCAAAGTGTGAGTGCTTCAGTCCTTCTTAGAAGGAGTCACAAAATACTCATGGGAGAAAATATGGAGAGAAAGTATGGGACAGAAACTGAAGGAGGGACCATCTGGAGAACATTCCTCCTGGTTATCCATCCCATATGCAGTCACTAAAGGTAGACGCTGATGTGGATGCCAGGAAGTACATGCTGACAGGAGCCTGATATAGCTGTCTCCTTAGAGGTCTGCCAGAGCCTGACATATACAGAGGAGGATGCTCATAGCTACCCATTGAACTGATCATTGGTTTCCCAATGGAGGAGTGAGAGAGAAGACTGAAGGAGATGAAAGGGTTTGTGGCTTCAAGGGAAGAGCAACAATATCAACCAACCAGAGCTCCCAGGGTCTAAACCATCAGCCTAGGAGCACATTGGGAGGGACCCACGTCTCCAGCTGTTTATGTCTGGGAGGATGGCCTTGAAGGGCATAGGTAGGAGAGGAGATCCTTGGTCCCATGAAGGCTGGATGCCTAGTGTAGGGGAATTAGTTAGTGGGTAGGTGGCAGTGGGCAGGTGGTTGGGGGCTCATACTCATAGAAGCAGGACAAGGAGGGATGGAATATGGGCTTCCTGGGTGGGGGGAAATGGAGAAAGTGGGTCATATCTGAAATATAAATAAAATAGCCAATAAAAAAAATGAAAAAAAAGAATGCAAGGACCCAGGAAAAATTTCTTCTTTCTGCATTGACTTCTGTTTTTCATATATATATTATATGTGCTAACATTTTGATATTTATAAATTGTGAAAATTTAAGGTTTAATGAGCATGAGGACTAATATGTAGAGAATAAGAGAGAGCATTGAGTTTGGAAGAAGAAGATGAAGAAGGTAAGGGAGAAAGAATCCACAGAAATCTTCCTTTAAAATTTTTTTCAAGGAATTTATAAATGATACAAGCCAACAATTATATCATGGGCTCTGAACTTGTTAGAGCCATCAATGAAACAAAACAATCTCCCATTTATACCTACATATTCTTACCCAATCAACATTTTCAAAATATCCAGCTATTAATCTGAAACATTGAAAATATTAAATGTGGTCAGTTCAAATTTTAATATATAGTACAATTAAAATGCTTAATTGTATACAGTACAAATAAAAAGGATTAAAAACAACTACATAAATGTTATATTATTTACTATAAAAGCCTACAAGTTGTATTAGCTTAGGTATTATTGAGTTAATAAAATGTATAATTTATATTAATACCATTCACTTCTATATTAGATATTGAAATAAATTATGAGAAACATAGATTATATATTTTACCTAATTTCTTTCCAAATAATAGCATAACTTTAGGCTGTGAATGTCAACATTATATTATTTGAAGAATAAATTTTAGAGAATTGTTCATTGATCAAGTTCCATATCTAAATTCTAACAATTTTGGTGGCTAATTTCTAAAGTACCTTCAAGAGATGTATTTATAATTTTGTGGACAATACGATTTAAATTTTTCTTAAATTGTATACAATGTTTCATATATTGATTTCTCCTGTCAAAAGGAAATGCAGCAACAAAGAGTGGAGCACAGGCTGAAGGAAAGGCCATCCAGAGACTGCACCACCTAAGGATCCATCTCAGCTGCAGTCATGAAACCCTACACTATTGCTGATGACAAGAATCATTTACTCACAGGATGACAGGAGCCTGGTATAGCTGACCCCCTCACCCCCCTGAGAAGCTCTGCCAGAGCCTGGACCAATACAAATGCAGATGCACCCAGCTAACCATCAGACTGAGCACAGGGACCACAGTGGATGAGATAGGGGAAGGACTGAAGGAGCTGAAGGGTATTGCAACCCCATAGGAAGAACAACAGGATGAGCTAATGGGATCCCTGTTGGTGGTTTGGAATTAAACCACCAACCAAATAGTACACATGGAGGGACCCATAACTCCACCTGCATATGTAGCAGAGGATGGCCTTATCAGGCATCGCTGGGAAAGGAGCCCCTTGGTCCTGTGGAGCCTCAATGACCCAGTGTAGGGGTGTGCTAAGACTTTGAGGCAAGAGTCTGTGGGTACATGGGAGAACACCCTCATAGAGGCAAGGGGGAGGGGAAGGGGGAAAAACATTTTAAATGTAAATAAAAATAATTAATAAAAAATGAAAAAAGATTGGACAGTTACATTTCATTTTATATTTTAAAGAATGTTTAAAGGAATGTAGTTTTTAATATTGATACTGGAATATCCTAGGAATTGGTGCCATCAAGGTTTTATTAAAAGTTGAATTAGAGATACCAAAAGATTCATGTTATGCTCCATTTTCCATATCAGGCTTTTAGGATGTAAATTTTATTTCTTGTCACTCAAATACATCTTTCAGTTTGACTTAAAATTTATTACTTTCAAATTTGATCAGATGACTGAAATTGTTTCTCATCCTTCACTGAACTTGTTATAAGTCAACGCCAAAGAGTCAGTGATACGAATAACTGAACCAATTTTCCTTCTTTTCAAATACCTTGGCCTGCAACCCAGGAGCAAAAGTCTTAAAAAGTGAATCTTACTAAAAAAATGGTCTCAGAAAAATATAGTATAGAAAAGTATCATAACTACATACTGAAAAAATACTGATATTTTATAATTATTTTTAGATATGTGTACAAATTAATAACTTCACCTATTGATAAGCATATCCTCTTAGAAATGAAAGCAATAACTAAATTTTGCTTTAAATAAGCACTTTTCCTTTAGCAAATCATGAAGAAATTAACTTTAAAGTGAGCATAAATAAGCAAGATAAACAAAAAGTGCTTACTATATGATAACATGCCTTTAAAAAACAATATACACGTACAGTTCATAAAGGACAAATTCAAATGACACTCTCACCTCTTTTAAGTATGAAAGAATGGAGAAACAGGAAGAAAAATAAATTTTTCAAAAAATAGTAAATAAATGGTCTGTTTCCTGACTGTAGTTAGATTCCCTCACTATAAGGGTAGCACATAATTTTACTCCAAACTTCACGCTCAAGAGACTTCAGTAGTTGCATTAAAAAAGGTTAAGTGACTTCCTCCAAATCCCATAACAGAGCTATAGATAGGCTTACAGTACAGATTACCTGATTTCTACTTGTTGATATTTATGTGGGAAAATTTGGTGATGAAAGTACAGATTCAGAGATCCATACTCAAACATTAGGCCGAATTCTGTCATCTCACCCAAGATGAAGAGGATGATGAAGGGCTGCAGGAGTGAGAATAGTTGCATACACAATGAAAATGTGGCCCACAGAGTCAACCATACAGGTAATACAGGGGTTCACAGAGACTGAAGCAGCAATTGCCAAGCCTATACATGTCTTTACTAGGTCCTCTGTATCTGTCATGGTTGTGTAACTTGATGTTCTTGTGTGATCCAACACTGGGAGTGGGAGGTGTCTCTCATTCTTTTGCCTGTTCTTTGGGACATTTTCCTCTTGCTCAGCCTTGATATGAGGGCACAACTTGATTAGGTAATCTAATTATAACTTGTCATACTGTGTTAGTTGGTATCCTTGGAAGGACTACTCTATTCTAATGAGAAATGAAGATGAAGTGTATTTGAATGAAAGAGCAGGTAGAGGAGAATCTGAGAAGATTGGAGGGAGGGAAAACTACAATAGGGATGCATTGTTTTAAAGAAGGAAAGAAAGAAGGAAAGAAGGAAAGAAGGAAAGAAGGAAAGAAAGAAAGGAAGGAAGGAAGGAAGGAAGGAAGGAAGGAAGGAAGGAAGGAAGGAAGGAAAGAAGGAAGAAAAGTAGACTGCAAAGAAGGAAGAAACAACAAAGCTAATAATCTGAAAATGTTATTTATAGTAAAATATTATTTTTAACAGTTTAATATGGCAGCACAGTGCCATATTAATAATCAATAATAATTGATATAAAATTTATTTAATTCTAATAGCCTTTAAGTCCAGTTTAAAATTCTATGCAACATAGAGAGTAAAAGTATTTTGCTTGACATGACTTTTGAAGCTTCACCATCCTGTTATATTGTGAACCTTTTGGAGAATATTGATGAGTAAGTGGAGATTATATTTTATACAAGGGATCCACTACAAGATGCCTATTGGTAGAGGGCCTCTCTCTGCCATTTGTTGGCTTTTATTAAAAATCTCCATTCCTCACTCTCACAAGTCTTCTACGAGGTCAAAACACGAAAGATTGAATTTGAAGTCTTGCCCCAGAAATCATTTACTGTATCTGGAGCATAGCCCAGTGGTAGAATATTTATGTAGCATTCTCAGGGTCCTATATTTGTTACAAAGCACTGCAAAAAATAAATCATTTACATTTTATCTGTCAGAACTTTGGCTCCAAAATCCTGATACAAAGTATTGGAACACTAGATGAGGCATGTTCAGTAGGAGAGTAATATCTGATATTGTGCTATCATCTTGGAGGCTAGCTATCATGCAATTAAATAATGAAACAGTAAAAACCAAAATACGTATATATTAATATAGAATATCTGGAAGAAATTTGAATAATATTCAGCAACTATAGCATATTAGCAGATTGACTGAATGTGAAGCCTGTTTCAGGTAGTTTTTTAATTCAAATATGCATGTGTCATGTATATATACAATACATTATAGATTGTGTTTCTGACATTATGTGCTTGTGAGTCACACGCAGAAATGCTGCACTTATCATCACAAAGCATTCTGAAACTTCTGCCAGTCACTGTAAACTAGAAGGAAGTACCTCTCAATTTAAATCATTTAAATCTGACTTTAATAAGTTTTACAAAAAGATGAAATTTTTCATATATTTGTTCAATGAAATAAAAGAAAATCAAGTAACTGAATCTTAATGAGTGTAATATGTAAGCAGAAATCTTATTTTTCCTGAGATTTATGGTTTATATTAAGAAGGAAGATATTAATTATGTTCTTTTATATGAACATTATTAATTTCAAAATAAAAGCATATATGGGAGATATGTAAATTAATATACCTCTGCCAAAACACAAAATCTATCATCAAGTCTTTTATCAATGACATGGGAAAAAAAACAGGAACACATATTCAAAACACTACTTTCTGAAGAGTTATTATAATGCCCATTTCATGCAGTACAATTCATAATAACAATGATGTTCACTTGATCAAATGCCTATTAATTGACAAATTAATAAAGTGCAGTCTATACACATAATAGAATACTATTAAAGCATATAAACGAGTAAAATTCTCTTTCTTGCAGCAACATATGTGTTTCTGAAAGATACCATGTTAGGCAGAGAAGATACAGACACAAAAACAAACAGCTTACGGTACCATCAAATACAAAAGTTTGCAAAGTTGATTTTATAGCATTAAAATGTAAAGCTACACAAAGTACAGAGAGGTGATGGACAAGACTAGTGGCTAAAAGGTACAAAATTGCAGTTAGTTAGAATCTCATACCACTAATTTATAATATGGTAAGATAAAGTTGGAATTTATTTTTAATATTTTCAGTTATAAAGTAGCCACATTCCTCCATGCTATCTTAAAAGATTCATGGCCCCTTTTTGCGTCAATAGCCCTGGTGTTGCCTGTTATTTTGATGCTAATTCTGCTCTCTCAGGGAGGGGGAGGGGAGGAGCTGCAGACTAGGAATGAATCACAGGTGACTTTTTTTGAATCTTCTCCCCACTTAACTTGTAAAATTAAGGCTAGAGCTGGTGATTGGGCAGTGGAAGGGAAGGTGGAGCTGAAAAGTTTGGGGGGTGGGGAGGAGAGAGAGGACTGAGAAGGAAGGGAGACAGAGTATCAACAGCACAATCCAGATTCCATGGGGCTTTAAGTAGCCACAGGTAGCTATGTCTTATCTAGGTGGGCAATTTATATCATTATCAACTGGCTCTGAAGTTATTGTTTGGGCATCTTGTGACTAGAGAATTTATTGATATGAAGACCTCCACTCCGGGGGGACCCTCACTCAAGTCTCAGGATGACAGGACCACCCACAAACTCGCAAGGCACCAAAACTTGATGCAATCAGCAGCGGCTTTTATTGGGGAAAGTTAGCCAGGCTAATGGTCTCTGCTCACGCAGGAGCTGAATTAACTAAGACAGCCAGTTTGAGAGGGGTTTTTAAAGGGAAAAACCACAAACCAAGGAATGGGGAGGGGGATGAGGGGTTGCTAAGGTGACATAACATAAAAATAGCGGAACATTCCAAAGGAACCCAACCTACGTGAGTCAGGGTCACGTGAAAACTCTCTGTACACTAATCTTTTTCAAGAATGTAGTTCTGCCCTGTCACTGCGGTTACCAGCTTGGTTACCAGCTTGGTTCCCAGCTTGGTTCCCAGCTTGGTTCCACCTAGCTCATTTCCATTCTTTCCTTTCTCTTTGTGGCCTGGCCAGTTCCAGTAATGGTGACTGGTCTTTCCACATTCTTGGCTTGCTTCATGGCTCGTTACACACAGAAATTTTCCATGCCTTTGTTGAAAACTTAAACAGTATCCTATATATCCAAAGTAAATTCTACAAACTTAAAACTTAAAATGATCTCCATAGTTTTCACTCTACAGATATATAAATCTGCCTGATTAGTTATAAGTTTCTAAGGTTTTGATTTACTGGGTTGAGGGGATTTGTTACAACTAGCTGCAGGGGGCAGATGGTTGAAAAGAGACAAGGAGCTCTGAGGTAGGTGAACCAGAGCTGGGAAGACTGCCTTTAGGGGCTAGCCTAGAGGCAAAGGCTGCAAGAAGTCTGGGGCAGAGAGTAGCTAGGTGTAGCACAGGAACTTACGGACATTTTTTAATATTTCCCACAACACCTTTTTATTAATTGTTGTTACCTACATATGCATGCATGTATATACATAAATATTTCTAAATATAATCTGCTAGATGTGGATATTTTAGCACATACCTCAAAATAGCTAGAAAAGGACATTGTCATATATGCATACATATATACATATGTACATCAAGTGTATGTGTAGCTATTATGTGTCAACTATAATTAGAAATACACAACATCAAGTTTCCTTGGTAGCAACTATCTTTTTCTTAGTCTCTCATGAAATCATTCTTGGTGACCAAACTATCTTGGCTGAAATTATTATTTGTGTGGTGGGTTGAATGAGAATTGCCCACATTGGCTTGTATATTAAATGTTTGGTCTCCAGTTAGTGGAACTGTTTGGGAAAGGATTCAGAGGTGTGGCTGTATGGGTGGAGGTGCATCACTGGAAATGGGCTTTAAAAGCCAGGCCTAATTTCTGCCTCCAAATTGTGGTTCAGATTCCAGTTTCTGGTTACTGATTCAGTGCCATACCTGACATTTTGCTTCCATATTCATCATCATAATTGCATTACCTTGCACTATAAAACTGTAATCAAGTTCCCAATTACCAGGAACCTACCGCCCTGGAGAGGGAAATGGCTAGGTCACAGAGTAGGACCCGGGTGTGGCTTTAAAGTCTGAGGGTCTCTGAACAGTTCTAACTCTCCAACTATACTGAAATGCTGATGATAACTTCTAAAAAGTCCTAAAAACTTTCTTGTCTTTTTGAGGGTAAAAGACTGCTGGCTTAGGTGATTGACACCTGTAGCCTAACAGTGTGGGATTAAGTAAAGTGGCCTTTGTTCTCTCTCAGCAGAAACTTCGCAGCTCTAACTTTCAGCCTGCTAGTCAGAAGACTCAGGAAGAAAAAAGAACACTTTAGGAAGTGATTATAGTGTTTATTACTAAGTTGTAGAAATATTCCTATGAAAGCTATCTAAGGGGAAAAGCAGAAAAATCCTGAGCAGTTGGCGGGGAAAGGGAAAAAGTTTCTATTCTTCTTTCTCATCTCTTCATCCTCAGTACTTACACATCTTTCAGAATACATGATCATATATTAAAAAGTTCATCACAACTTCACACAAAAATCAAATCATAAATTGAAATAGAAGTTTACAACAGATAATGTTTACATGCATATCTATTAGGAGTAATTATCTGGCTAAACATACATCACCTGTCAAAGTTTCACAGGTTCATTGAAAGTAGAAAGCAATAACTAAGTTATTAGTGAACCTTTGTATAGATAAACCCATGTATAGATAAAACCAGTCAATATTTCATCTTCTGTACTAGCACCTATAATAAACCATTAGTTCCCTTCTTATGACCTTTGGTTAATTATCTTACCTCTTGGAATGTGTTCTGAGAAGGAAAAAGTCTGCTTACTATCTAAGAGCAATTAACTGGTGACAGATAGGAAACTGACAGTTCTCACTGAAGTTTTGACTATCAGAAAAGGGCCTAATAGCAGTCCACTATAAAAGAGCTTAATAATCACTGATAAAATTTTAGGAATTGTTATGGGATCATCATAAAGACTTAAGGATTCATCTATTTGTCTATACAGCATCACTACAAAATAGTACATCTTCATAGATCTGCAGAGATCTGCTCAAATGGGTGAGCTAATACCTAGTGATTGTTATATATGTTTTATAATAACAGGAAAAGCATATTAATAGCAGGAATCTTTCCTAAAATGAATTCTCCTAGCTCCTTGTCTATAAAGCAAATCTGTTGTCGATTAATCCAAAGCAGACCATCTCAGGACGCTCACCTGCTAATTATCACCTTGTCCTTTTATGGCTCTTGACACCCAATTAAATGCTTTGTGTTTAAAATTGTCTTGGATACAATGTCTCTTCACAACAATAGAAAAGCAATTCAGAAATTTTGCATCTGTGAACAATAACATGTAAACACTGCATTGGCAAAATCTTTAACAGGTAAAAGCATGCACCAACACTACAGAAGTCCAAACCCATGTTACCTATTCCTGAACTCAAACACAAGTCATAATAAAAACTAATATAAAAACAAAAACTAGAAATCACACAGAAACTCAAAAATATAATTATGTCAATGATAAAAACATATAGCCCTCACTTTTTATTAAAGCTTTTCCAAAGAAATATGTGTGAATTTTTTTCAAAAAATATTTATATCTTTGAAATAATTTCTGCACATAGTTGGTTATGTCTTAAGCTAATTTACATAATTCCAAATTCAACTTGAAGACAGATGATTGAAGGAAGTATTTACAAATATTTTCAGTCAGTCATTTTACAACACATATTTGAAACTGACAGTATTTTCTAATTTTAGAATATCTTAAATTTAGTATATTCAGAAGAAATAGTACTAAGAAGCTTATTAGGCCATCAATAGTGCTTATTTTCAAATCATAACAATTATAGTTACCTAAATATCTTCTGCTACTTTAAAAAACAATGAGTAACTTTACCTTCTCTACATATTGCATCTTGTGTTGTTTAATAATAAAAAATTCAGTACAAAACTAGATATTTACTTGAGACAATAGAAAAAAACAAAGATACTTATGGAAAAATATAGATAATCTGTATGTATTTTCAGTGTGTTTAATAGGATACATTAAATAAATAGTAAATAAATAATAAATGTTCAGTTCAATTATGACAAGATACATACTAATTTTTATTAGCTATCATAGGATGCACAATGCTATCTCATTCTGCAAGACTGAATGTTGGTTTTAAAAAGCATTTAAAGGTGAAAGAAATTCGACAGAAGTGCTGATAAATGAAACTTCCGGAGCAAATTAGTGAGGAGAGACAATAAAACTACTAAAACACATTTTTTAATATACAAATCATTTATTTGGAATGTAGCACGTTGTCCTATAATTTTCTTATGAATGATCATTTCTTGAGCCTCCCACTATTTACAGTATCTCACCATTCAGCCATCGAAGACTATAGATGGAACAACTCATTGCTTTTATAGATGCTGTTAACATTTAATTCAAAATAAATACAGACACAAAGAGAATCATAAGCCAAAATAAACAGGGAGATCCTTATTTGTCCTTTGCCCAGTTTGCTAACTGGATAGGAAGTTGCATCAACAGAGTAAAACTTCAAAAGTGTAAAAGTAATATTGCAAGCATCTATCAGAGTTCAGTGGTTTTGAAAACATATCTATACATGTGTAAATCGATTGGCCATATCACAAACATGGTTTTAGGAAGTTCATTTCCATAATCAAAACACAGAAACACAACTGCAAGGCTTTCATTGCAGAGCAGATGTGGTTACATAGTCCTATACTTCCATCCCTTGGGAGTGATGAGTTCAATCCAAGACTAGCTTAGTTTCTAGCTAACTTGAGCTTTCCATAAAATTCCTGTGTCAAAGGAGACGTAGGGGCTTATGCTGTGAAATTATAACAAATGGTACACATTTCTATTCTTCATGTCCCATCTCTAGAAACTGATAATCATCATAGTATGTTCCACTGAAAGAATACTTCACAAAGGGATCATATAGACACACTACAGTCAAAGAGTAATGCTTTTTCTTCTGATTCATCATATTTATTTAAAACTGACTTAAGTGGGGTGGCCTCTTGATGGCCTTTCCTTTACTTCAGTCTTTGCTCTAGAGACCACCCTACCTAGGAATCCATCCCATCTGCAGACACCAAACCATGACACTATTGCTGATGCCAAGAACTGCTTGCTGACAGGAGCCTGGTATGGCTGTTCCCTGAGAGGTTCTGCCAGCCTAACACAGATGCAGATTCTCATAGCCAACCATCAAACTGAACCCTGAGACCCCAAAGGAGAAGCTCTGGGAAGGACTGAAGGAGCTGAAGGGAATTTGCAACCCCATAGGAAGAATAATATCTACTAACCGGACCACCTAGCGTTCCCAAGGACTAAACCACCAAGCAAAGAATATACACGGAGGTATCTATGGCTCTAGCTACATATGTAGCCTAGATTGGCCTTATCTGGCATCAATGGGAGGGGAGGCCCTTGGTCCTTTGGAGGCGTGATGCCTCAACATGGGGGGATGCTAGAGTGATGAGGTGAGAGAGGGTGTGTGGGTGGAGGAGCACCCTTGCAGAGGCAAAGGGGAGGCGGAGAGGGGGAATGGGATGGGGGATTTGTGGAGGAGAAACTGGGAAGAGGGAGATCATTTGAAATGTAAATGAATAAAGTGATTACTAAAAACAAATCTATAGTCGTTTTAAAACATTAACTTAAGTGGCACAATAGCATTCCACTCATTTTTATAGCTGTGTGACTTTCTGCTATGAAAGCAGGCAACGCTTAATAACAATTCATATGTCAGTGTGTAGTTACCTTGTGTCCGCGTTGACGCTGTTATTTCCGAATCTGCTGACTCTTCATGTTCAGGCTTTCATGTTAACACAAGCAGTCATTTGCATGATAAAAGCACAAAAGTGCGATTGCCAGTTAATGGTAAGTTGTGTTTTTTTTAAAAAAATTATAAATGATTTTGACAGCCTTTTCAGTAGTTAAAATTTCCATCAGAAATGTGAAAAACTGTAGGACCCCGTAGGGCTGCCATGCCCTGGCTGAGACTTTCCATGTGCTGCTGTCCACTAAGTGACATTCTGTGGTTCCTCTAAGATCAAAACATCCTGACTAAGGCATGGTGCCCCAGTAAGGGAATTTACACTTGACATCCCATTGCCCCCCACACACACCCACCCAGGTGAGTTTCTGTTTTTTTCCTGAGTTTGTGTTTTTCCTTCCCTGGCTTGGTGTGTATATTGAACCTGCCCAGTAAAAGCTTTGGTATTCTTTCATAACGGATGACCTAAGTCTGAGTCTTTTTTTAATCCCCAGGCCTATGCCCCTAGCTCGGTACCTTGGCAGCGCTGGAACTGTCAAACAACAACAACAAACAAACAAACAAAATACTTATAATTTTTCATTCTAGTCTCCCTAGAGTGCTCTTTGCATATTCCAGTGGTTGGCAATTTTAAACAATTTCCTTATGTTAATTTTTCATTTATACATCCCTTTTCAGCAAAAATTAATTTAGTGTAGTTAGTTTCTAAACAAATTGTTTGTAATTCTTACTGCTGTGTCTAAAGATGTTCAGACACAAACCCTCTGTTAGATACCTAGCAAGCAAATGTTGTCTCTGATGGTAGATTTTGCTTGCTATCTTGGTAGGATCTGTTTCAAAAGTTTTTCATTTGATATACTCTAGTTTGTGTTTTTTTTATTTTATATATTATGTTTTTAATATCAAGTCTAAATCATTTCTTTCTTACCCAGATCTTAAGCCCCTGACCCATTATAGCTATTTTTATTTTTAAACTCTAGGTTCACTTTTAATTAACTTTTATAGATACAAAGTATCATGTTCAATTGCTCTTGGCATCATTGCTAGAAGTTCTTCCCACTCTTTCCACAATCACCATTGTATTTCTGTTAAGAAACCAGCTGGGTATATTTGGTAGATATTATCAGAATATTTACCCTCTTGTCTCTGTATGTGTCTCTCCATGAATATCATACTATCTTGATTATAGTAGCCATTATGTAAGACGCACTTTAATCACAGAAAAAATGTTTCATATCATTTTACACTTGTTTTCCAGTAATACTTAGCCATACTGTGTCTTATAGTTTTATACAGTAAATTTATAGTGTGAATGTGCATGATTGCTGGTTCCTGTTATTTTCATTATTAGAGGTGGTACTATGTTTGTGTGATTCTGAAATAGGAGACATTTAGAATTGGTGCCTGGTCCGGTTTGTTCTGGGGTAGCCGCCACGTTCCCACTGTTCCCACTCTGTCCACAGCTCTGGCTATCTAGAAATACCAGCCCTAGCACTCACAAGATGCAAGCATGGCAGCTGGCTCTACCAACCCACCATGCTGCCCCCCGCAAAGCTTGGCTGAGCTCCAGACAATACCCGCCATCCTGGATGTACCCAGTAAAAAGAAGACTCTTAAAGCTTAATGATTATCCAAAGGATTTATATATTTAGAAATGCTCAATTAACAAGATGCCCACAAAATTAGAATTGTTATCCAGTATCTAACCTTTTGATAAAAGTCGCTACCCAGGAAAGCTTTTGACCCATCTGTCTTCCTTCATGGTTGATGGCCTCTTTTCTTCTCCTCCCCTTCCTCTCCTTTTCTTCCTCTCCTTCTCTCCTCCCAGTTCCTCACTCTGCCTACCTTTTATACTGGCCAATCACCGAGCTTTATTGCAAATGTAGCTGGAATATAACCAGCTACATGATTCTCTTCTTCTGATTTTGTTGTGAGATGATTAATTTCTTTTGTGTTCTTTGGTGTACTTACCCTCTGTGTTAGAGTTTTCCTTCTCATATCCTCTGTAGGGCTGGATTAGTAGAAAGCTATTGTTTAAATTTGGTTTTCTCATGGAATGTCTTGTTCTTTCCATCTATGATGATTGGGAGTTTTGTTGTGTATAGTATCTTGGCTGACATTCATGTTCTCTTAGGGTCTGCATGACATCTTCCAGGATCTTCTGGCTTTTAAAGTCTCTGTTGAGAATTCTTGTGTAATTCTGATAGATCTTCCTTCGTATTTTACTTGGCTTTTTTTTCCTTTACTGCTTTTAATAATCTTTAATTGTTCTGTGCATTTATTGTTTTGATTATTTTGTGATGTGAGGACTTTTTTCTTTTTAGTTTTAATCTAATTGATGTTCTGGAGATTTCTTGTACACTTACGGCCATCTCTTTTTTTAGGTTATGGAAGTTTTCTTCTATGATTTTGGTGAAGATACTTTCTGGCCCTTTGAACTAGGAATCTTCACTCTCTTCTCTTCCTATTATTCTTGGGTTTAGTCTCTCTATTGTGTCCTGAATATCCTGAATGTTTTGGGTTAGGAGCCTTTTCCACTTTGTATTTTATTTTGTCGTTGAGTAAATATCTCTTATGGTATCTTGTATGCCTGAGATTCTCTCTTCTATCTTTTGAATTCTGTTGGTGAGACTTACATCTCCTGCTCTCATCTCTTTTGTAGGTTTTCCATGTCCAGGATTGCCTCTATTTGTGATTTCTTTACTTTTTCTATTTCCCCTTTTAGGCTTTGGACCGTTTTGTTCAATTCTGTCACCTGTTTGATTGGGTTTTTTCTGTATTTCTTTAAGGGTTTCATTTGTTTCCTCCTTAAGGGCTTCTACATGTTTACTTGTGTTTTCCTGCATTTTTTAAAGTGATTTATTTATATCCTCCTTAAAGGCTTCTACTATCCTCATGAGATAGGATTTTGGTTGGAATCTTGCTTTTCAGATGTGTTAGGGTATCCAGGGCTTACTGTGGTGGGAGAACTGGGTTCTGACGGTTCCAAATCATATTGGCTTCTATTACTTATGTTCTTATGCTTGCCTTTCACCATCTGATTATCTCTGGTGTAAACTGGCCTGGGTTTCTCTTCCTGGAGCCTGTTCCTCCTTGGAAGCAGATAGGCCTCTGTGACCTAGGTTAGAACAGGCATCCTGGGAAGCAGGCAGGTCATGTTGTATGGGAGAAGGGCAGGCATGCCCAGTCTCCCTGGTTGGAGTTGCAGTGCAAAAGGTTCAATATGATCAAATAGGTTTCATCCTTAAGATTCAACCTATGCAAAGCAATAAATGTAATTCATCACATAAACAAATCTTCCTCCTGACCGTGTGCTCCGGTTCTTGGTCCATCTCCCTTCATTGTGGCTTCCTCTTCTTCTTCTTCCATTCTCTCTCCATATATTACATTTTATACTTTCATCAGTAAGGTATAAAATGCTGTCATATTCAGGAGCTATGCAGATGACTTTTTTTAGTTATAGGAGGTTTTGTTTCAGTTTTTGCAAATTATTTGTGATTTTATGTGTAGAAATTGTCACATCTGCATATAGGGAAATTATATGTCTTCTGATCTACTGTGTTTCATTCTACCTAGTGTCTGGCTAGGACACCCTAGATGATGTTAAGTTGTCATTGTAAGAATGGACATCTTTGCACTCCTGTTGAATTTATGTTTGGTTGGAAGTGTTTGATTTTTCATTACCATTTTATCTTAGGTAGCTTTTATTAAATTATTCTCTTCTAAATTTGTTGAGTGATTTAAGTATAAGTGAGTGTTGAGTTCTGTCAAATACTATATATCTCCATAATGTATACAATTGTGCCACATAGTTTTAATGGTAAGCTTGTCAAAATTATGAGTATCATTGATTGTCTTTCGATCATAAAACAGATCTTACATGCCAGTGATATCTCCTACTGAACTAAAGAGTATAATTCTTTGTATAACTTGTTAAGAAATAATAATTTGTAGGAATTTTTCTTACTCTTTCAATTTGTGTTTTAGTAACAGCTGTAAAACATACTCCAAAAGAGGGGTTATCTTACATTTTGTTCAGAAGATTGTTCAGAGCAGAATTAGTCATGTTTGCTAGAAATCTCCCATGAAATCATTGAAAACCTTGGAGGACTTATTTTTCTATCCCCAATGATGGGTCCTCTATCTCACTTCTCTTGGCTTCCTTCACGATACTTGAATAGTTTTAGAATATTATTTGGTCATAACATTTTTTCATATATGACAATTGTTATGTTATTTTGTAGATATTGTTGTGTGCATTTAGTTTAATACAGTATACAACTTGAATATGTAACTTCTTTGGTGAACTGTATACACTGTATTTCCACATAGATGTGTTTACATTTCTCAGTTTAAGAGTTCCTCTAAATATGTTGAGCATCATACCAAGTGTTATATTTTCCCTTTTCAATTTTCTAAGATAATTTTATGTCCAATGATAGGAAATGAAAATATGCATTCCTATCATTACCAGTATATTTTTTTCATTCCAAATTTATAAACACCGCTTCAATTTATTTTGGTTTGCATAACATTCCTCTAGCCATTTCTTAACATTAAATCTGCCAGCAACAAACTTGTAGTTTCCTTTTGTTGAAAATATCTTTTTCCGTCTTCATGAATGAAGAATGTTTTCTCTGGGTATAAATTTAAAAATAGAGGTATTTTGGTTTTAACACTTGAAAAAAGTTGTGGCACTTATAATCTATTTTCCGTGGTGACATATAAGAGTTCCTCTGTCATTGTAATTCATGTTCCCTACTAGATATTTCATATTTTTCAATGTTTTTTTTAACACTGTCCCAGTTGATTCTGTTTCTATGTTGTTGAGATACATAAAACTGTAGCCTTCAGCCTACTGATAAATTTTGAGAAATTTTTATTCATGTATTTATGTCCCGTATAGTTCAGATAATTTGAGCTATAGAAGTTACATGTAATCCCAGAGAGAATGGGTGTAACACACATCCTGAACATGAAGAGGTAGTCGATTTTCTTTCTCATTGTATGATTTTTATACAGTGTAATCCAAGTCATTGATTCCTTTCTTTGTCGTCACTAGCTGCTTTGCTACCCAAGGAGGTTTTCATTTTACTTATTAGATTCCTTCATGAGTAATGTTTTGAAACATGTTTTCTCCTTGTAGGCCTGGCTGCCCTGAAACTTGCTATGTAGACCAGACTGGCTTCAACTTCTGCTTGTTAAGTGCTGGGATTAAAGGTAAGTTCCACCAACACCTGGCTTAGATTTTTAATTATATGATGAAGTGCGTCTATAATTTTTGCGAAGGTTTGTAGTATTTTTCTCTTCAAGAGAGTTGTACATTTTATGATTGATTTGTAAATTATATTTAGATAATACAGGTTTTTTTCATAGGTTAAGGAAAACATACTGACTGGTGATTTGCTACCCCACTTTTATGAATAACTAAAAATATTGAATACATCTTATTCTTATTATTCAATTATTTGATTATAAGCTATTATACTTACCTAGCTGACTTAAAATTTTCTTTACACAATTATTTACTGTGTATTTATACTGTTATAGTTCCATTCAATGGATGCATAATGTAAATATAATACACTCATTCAATAAAATATATTGAACAGTAAAACTGTTACAAAATGAGACAATGTAGTGACCCACATGTATATATTTACAACTTAAAGAAGTCCTTCTAACATGACATTATAAAAAATTGTAATTATATGAGGAGTACAGTTACTGGCAAAGTTCTCTTTCTGTAGTAGAGATTGAGGAACAATCAGGAATACATTGTAGTGTGGGAAATTTATTGGGTATATATTAATGATAAATATAAAACAACATGCATTTATTAAGACCTATAGAACTTTAGAGAACATAGGATAATTAATGCAGTCAATTTTTTATTATTAATCATTCCATTGGTTTACATCTCAAATGACACCCCACTTCCCAGTTATCCTTACACAAAACTCCCATCCCATATATGCTCTTTCCCCTCCCCTTTGCCTCTATGAGGGTGTTCCTCCACCCAATCATCCTCTCTTGTCCCACCTCTCCAGCATCCCCCTACACTGGGCATCAAACCACCACAGGACCAAGGGCCTTCCCTCCCACTGCTGTCAGGCAAGGCTATCCTCTGCTACATATCTATCTGGAGTCCTGTATCCCTCCCTGTACATTCTTTGGTTGATGGTCCAGTCTGAGAGCACTGGGTGATTCGGCCAGCTGATGTCGTTTTTCCTATGGGATTGCAATCTCCCTCTACTCTTCCTGTTCTTCTGCCAGCTTCCCCACAGGGTCTCAGAGCTCAGTCTGATGACTGGCTCCAAGCATCCACATCAACACTGATCAGTTGCTGGCCAGACCTACCAAGGAGCAGTCACACCAGGTTCCTGTCACCAAGTGCCTGGTGACCACAATAACAGTGTTAGGTTTGATGTCTGCAGACAGGATCGATCCTCAGGTGGGACAGTCCCTTGATGTCCCTTCCTTCAATCTCTGCTCCATTTTTTTTTTGTCCCTGTTCTTCTTTTGGACAGGAACATTGCTGGGTTAAGATCCTTGAGATGGGTGAGTGTCCCCATCTCTCAACTGGGGGCTGTAATGCAATCAAATTTAAAAATATCTAAGAATGCTTGAAATTAAGTTGGCTATAGAAGAGTGAAGATGAAACTGTGCAAACTCATTCTATTTCAGTTGATAAAATCATCTCTATAAGAAGAATTAGTTATAAGACCACAATATGTACAATATTTCATTTAATAATTAACAAATATGTGGAAGATTGGACAGATTTATTGGAGTAAGAAGCTATGCACAAATAGGACAGAAGGGGGAAACTTTTTATAAGATAATGAATTACATTTGGAGATATAAATATGAATTCACAATTAGCTTAAATAGAAACATTTAAGGATATGTAATGACTTTAAACTCATAACACTTCTGAATATTTGTCTGTGTCCTATAATTATAGAAGTACATAATCACATCTAGTCTCCAAACATAAAAAAATTTAACCAATAAAACTGAATAAAGGATTTTTGTATTATGATCTAGTATGAAACACAAGTGGCATAGCCCTAGTATAAACAATGAAGAAGTTGACATAACTTCATGCAGAAATGGCCCAAATCATTTACGTAGACACTCCACTTCAAATAGGTGGAGGACATTCATCTCATTTTTTAAAAAAAGTGTATTTGTTTGTTTGTTTATTTTAAACTCCAGATTTTATTCCCCTCCCAGTCCACCCTCCAACTGTTCCACATCCCATACGTATTCCCCGCACCCCTATCTCCACAAGGATGTGCCCGTTCCCCCACCCTCAACCCACCAGACCTCTAAATTCTCTGTGGCCTCCAGTCTCTTGAGGGTTAGGTGCATCTTCTCTGACTAAACCCAGACCCAACAGTCCTCTGCTGTTTATGTGTTGGGGGCGTCATATTAGCTGGTGTATGCTGCCTGGTTGGTGTTCCAGCATCTGAGAGATCTCGGGTGTCCAGGTTAATTGAGACTGCTGGTCCTCCTACAGGGTCGCCCTCCTCCTCTGTTTCTTCCAGCTTTCCCCTAATTCAACCACGGTGGTCAGCAGCTTCTGTCCATTGATTGGGTTCAGATATTTGCATCTGACTCTTTCAGCTGCTTGTTGGGTCTTTCAGAGGGCAAAATTTAATGAAAAAAAACAAAAAAACAGAAACCTCTGTCAAGCCCTACAATGTCCACCAACAAATACTGTCAACTACAGTATCGCCAGGAGCCATCAAAGAGAAGCTAAAAAGTAGCAGATGATATTTCTGAGATGGTCCTGCCACTGATTAAAATCTAAGATAGATTTGCTCCTGCAGGCAAGGCCCAGGAGATTTCATTTTAGGAAAGATTCCTGCTATATATGTGCTTTTCTTGTTACTATTAAATATGTATAATGATCACTAGATATTATCCCATCCTTTAGAGCAGATTTCTGCAGAACAATGAAGATGTACTGTCTTGTAGTAATAATAGACAAATAGATGACTTCTTAATTCTTAACTATGATCGTATAAGAATTCCTAAAATTGTATTAGTAATTATTAAGCTCTTTTATAATAGGACTACTATAAAATCTTTTCTAATGTCAAAACTGCATTGAGAACTCTGTCAGTCTTAAAGTGTTATCCATTAATTGCTTCTGAGAGAGTAAGCAGTCATTTGCAACTTAGAGCACACTCCAAAAGATTGTAAAACAATTAACTAAATGTCATAAAATGGGAACTGAGGATTTACTATAGGTGCAAGGACAGAAGATAAAATATTGACTGGGTTTTTCTATACAACACTTCACTAATACTTTAGTTACAAAAGTTATGGTTTTTCACTTTCCATGAACTTGTAAAGATGGTGACAGATTATGAATGTTTAGCCAAATAATTATTCCTAGTGAATATGCATTGAACATACTCTGTTGTAAACTTCTTATTCTATTTATCATTAGTATTTATGTGTAAATTGGTGATGAACTGTTTACCACGTGATCATGTATTCTGAAAGATGTATAAGTTCTGAGGACAAAGAGCAGAGACAACCTCTTCTTTCCCCTTTTTTCTTAGATAACTTTCATAGAAAACCTTTTAGAACTTAGAAATAAAGGCTAAAATCAACTTTCAAAGTGTCCTTTTTTCTTTTACAGACTTCTGCTAGCAGGCTAGGGGTTAGTGCCATGCAGTTCCTACAGAGACAGAACAAAGGCTGCCTTACTTAAGCCCCTGCTATTTTACAATGAGGTACTGAACAGTTTGTCACCTCAGGGGAACTCAGAAGGCAGGTCAACTACTAAAACAAAGTGACTTAGCTTAGGTAAACATTTTATTATTATACAGCTACCCTAAATATTTTGTAAGATCAAGTCCTACCCCTGTTGACCTCTGCCTCCTCTTTTACCTCAAGAGCCAACAACGAGAAAGAAGAACAGCTGGGGCTGTCCTCCCTGGGAAGGTATCAATATAATGAGTCAAGTTGAGTGTATGGACTCTTGAGAGGATGGAATAAAATATTGTCAAAAGTAAGCTGGTTAGAAGTTAAAGAAGATAATGACACTTTTCTGCAACACTGACAATCTGATTTTGATCCAAGTACCCACATGATGGAAAGAATGAAACACATCCCACAGTTGTCCTCTAATATTCAGATGCATGACACATCATGTGCAGATGTTCATGTGCTGATAAGCACATACATGTACACACACATATACATACACACACACACACACACGTAGTGGAAAAATTTCCCCACAAGTAGGGAGGAGCTAAGGTGGGAGGAGTAAGGAGAGGAAGAGAAGGAGTAAGGAGAAGAAGATGGGAAGGAAGAGGAGGAGCTAGGGAAGAGATGTAGGAGGATGGAGGACCAAGCTTGTATCAGGAGCAGTCCTGGGTAACAACTTATATCTGGGTTAGTTAATTGGGAAACACCTCCAATTGTGTGGGTGCCTTGTTATTGCGCATTACCAAACATATAAAGCCCTTGGTTAATCTTTAAGCATTAGAATCTCATTTATACCTGGCACTGCATGGATGGCAGGATGGTCTGAGTTCACTCAGCCCAGCCTTGTGGAGACAGTATGGAAGATTGGCAGACCTAGCTCCCACACTGGCATCTCGTGGGTGGCAGGGCTAGTGTCTCTGGCTGCCTGAGCCACTGCTTGTGGTCACAGGCCTTGTCTAGTCAGCAAGATGGCGTCTGATTGAGAACAAGCCAGATTGGGGCAAACCATTTTAAAATATTACTGCAACACACACACACACACACACACACCTAATTTTTTTATTTAGGTATTTTATCATTATTATTTTATATTTTGGTAAATCCCAACCCTATAAAATCATGGAGCATTGTGAAATTAATCACTAGAAAAGGATGCTTGTTTTCTCACATGTAAATTTGAGAGAGCAAATTACAAGAAATTCAAAAATGAGCTATTAGTGACATAGAATCTGTAACAAAGAAAAATGTAGATAAGAAACTGTATGAGATTAATAGAATTATAGCATGCCATATGAAGTGTGAAAATAATACAAAGAAATCATTCACTTCTTACAATTAATATTTCCTAATGAGTCCTGTTTAGTCAACAATAAAATAATATAAGTTAGAAGTGATCCTTACTGATGTTATATAAAAAGAAACTCCTAGAAACCATAAGGCAGGGCATCTAAATGAAATATATTCTAAATGTTATTCTAGATCGGAAAAAGTACATCATTTCAAAACTGGAAAACCTGAAAATAAAACATTGAACCCTCATTTGTAAGAATAATGAAAATAATATCAATTTTGATTCATTTGTTGTAACAAATGCATATTATTTCCTATACTTTCAGTCAGGGCACTCACTTCAATAATATTTCACCGGACTCATAATTTTTTCATGAACTTAAAACTCTTCAAAAAAACTGAACATAAACAATATCACTGCTATTAAAATTCCTCTCCATCTAGGACTTTAAAGAAAAGTAAATGTTTTGAAAGTATTCACAGAGTCTATTCTTTTCCTACTAAAACCCATGGTACTGTGTTTTAAGGAGCTGAACCTCATACTCCACTTATTATATTATGCATATTAAATCAATAAAAAGTTTTACCTTGCTGTGATTATTTGCATTTCAAACTTTTAATACAATATTGGGATTTAGTATAAGTTCTTTCTATTCTTATCTTCAGTTCTGACAACACTTTGAAATGAAACTTTTCAATTACTATTTCGTGTCAATGGTTCACATAGAAAGAATTCTCTTATCCATAGCAACAGCTTAGAAATGAACATCAGGCATTTTCCCAGCTTCTTTCAAGGTGATCACTGAATGAAGAGGCCATATTTGTTCTCATTTTATATTTCACTCAAATTCCATGTCTCTGGGAGGAAATTGATTTGACCATGGAGCTGAATGAACAGAGAATGGAATTTATAAAATCCTCAGAGAAGCAATTGGGTAAAGTAGTCTTCTAGTGCTTTATAGAAAAATTCCTAGAAGCCTAAACTTACTAAGTAAATCATGAATGTGTTTAGATAGAATCAATCAACATTTAAAAAAATCTCATCTAGAGATAGAAGAAAATATCCTTGATAACAATACCAAGAATACATGTATTTTGAGCCATAAATTGGTATTGTGGGTAGTATCTAAAGCACAATAGTGTCTTGAAGATTTTGAACATGTTGGTGAGATTGTTCATTAAGAGGTTTCCTATTTCTAGAAACTTCTATTAATACCCAAGGCTGACATGAAGATCAGGCACTTTGGAGTCTTTTCTACTTGACAGAGGAAGAACACGTAACTTGATAGGTTAAATGTATTAAAACAAATGCTGTGGGATATTCACATTGCCACTTTTGCTGCTTCCACAAAAGAAGTTAAGGCAGAAGAAAGAAAAAAATTGGGATAATTTGGAATGTTAAGGTTGAATGGATGAGAAATTTTTCTGTCTCTAACTACCCTAGGGAAAAGTTGCTTTTTCCCAATAGACGTGAGGGTTCAAAATGTCACTCCTAAAGATCTAAATTTGAGTACAAAAGGGGAGCAGAACATTCCTTTACAATCAGAAGTTTATTGATGTTTTGAACTCTAATTAGGAGATGTTTTAAGCTCTAGGTATTAATGACATCTTGAACAACAAGTTCTTGTAAAGATCTTCTATTCAAACATCTCGATGTTTAATAACATCCCTGGAATATGCATTCTAGATGACTGTAGAATTGCTTTGCTTGTAGTGATAAAAGTAAAATGTGACTCAGATGATTTTAAATAGTAAAACTGATCTAGCCAACTGTAGGTTTTTCAGCAAGTTAATGATACCAGTCTTGAGTGCCTTGATCCTGGTCAAATACAATCACAGGTAGTTGGTCAATCCGATAACATTTGGGTCAGTATTCAACCAGTGTGTATATCTTGTCATGACAATTATTATTGTAACTAGCAGGGGATGCAGTTAGATAAGACTCATGTTGACTTCCTTCTCCTGGTATCATGCGTGGAACTTTTCTCCAGCATTATGAAAGACACTTAGAAGGGAGGAAACTTCAATATTGGTACCAGACTGATTTCTCCCCATGTTCTATGACTCAAAAATATTGTGCCTTTAGAACTAGGATTCTACTATCAAGTTCTGGATATGAAGAAATAGTAGTGTAATAATTTGTAATATTTGGCAGAGATATATGGGATCCCACTGAACAGTAACTCTAAAACAGAAACTCATACCTGGCATAGATAATAAAGCCTTCTTTAGGAGTCATTACGCTGCCTTCTGCTCCAGGGTAAACGATTTAAATTTCTTTTACATATGTATATTTAAGTATTTTGGAAGCTTCTAGAGTAGCAGATTTACATATGTCTTCTTCAAAAAAGTTTTAGTGCTAGTTATTCTTCTATATTCCCTCCATTTGATTCAGTTTGACACTTCCTGCTTAGCTATTTCACTTTCCCAACCTTCCTGCCTGTACTTGAGGTACATTCTTTGTCTTCTACTTGAAATCCATCCCATACCTCCTCAACAATTTCCTATGTGGGCACTATAATTTAAATACATATTTCTAGAGATTCCAATGTGGTATCCACATATGAAACACAATATACACAATCTGCCTTTTGATTTCAGTATTGCTTCATTCAGAACGATTGTTTTCAGCTCCATCCATTTACCTGTGTGCCAAATCCTCACATAGCCTGGGTACTATAACATTGACTAGAGGCACTGAAAAAAATTCAGAAATGACAGGTCCTAAAGAAATGGCTGACCAACTGACAAACATTCAGAAAAGCTGGGATCAGGTGGTCTGAGCTCTTGAATGAAGAACCTGTAACATCCTGGAAGCTCAGTACATTTATTATATATAGGTGGAGAGGATCGCAGTGTCCTGATTCCATTTTCTGGCTAATTTCAATAGGGCATCAATGAATATCGATAGCAAGTACTTCTGAAGTAGGATATCTCATCCTTTAAGATTATGCTTAAGTGATATAACTGGATCATATAGCTGGCCTATTTTTTTTTTAACTATTTAAGGAGCCTTACCAACACCTGTCTAAATATCTCAGGGCAGTGCCTAAGGGCTCATGCAGTTCATATTTGGTTTACATATTCCTATTGAGATGTTTCAATTCCTATGTTCTTCTTTCCCATTCTAGGATATTCAAAGCCACATCCTACTCAGCCACTGTGACATGCCCATGAGATATATTGACTTTTGATGCTAGAGCTACCAGCTGCCTGGCTCATATTCAAAAGAGCATCATCACAAAAAGTATTGTCAGAGTACATGTATCAGTGCAATCTTTAGACCTATTTTACCTTTATTCCTGTTTTAAACCAAGTTTTCCTTCCTGATAAATACAATCTTATTCTGACTCTTTCAAAAGTCATGAGTTTATAAGTTTTATTATGTACTGATTTCAGAGCTATTAACTGGTCAGATTCCAAAAAGACACTCAAAGTCTAATTAAACTATCATAGATTCCACTAAAAATTAATAATTACCATCCAAATATATGCCAGATAAAATCCTGGGCATACTTGAGATGAAAACAAAAGTCATCCATGAATTTATTAAAACACAGGTTTGTCTGCAGGAAGATATTTTGAGAGAAGTGGGTATTTTCCCTGAATAGTCGCCATATAGTGTCTTTTAATTTGTGTCAGAGAAAAGATGGCTATGCCTTCATTTTATTTCTAGTATTTTCTTGTTTCATCTCTGGAAGGCTTTAGACATCTCCCAAGATGTTTATTCAGTACATATAGTTAATAATTATCTGAAACTGTGACCCTTCTCTGGCTGCATTCTGTCCCATTTCTTTGATTAAAAACAAATCTTATGTGCCTTCATGAGTAAATTACAATGACATCTCATTTATAAAAAAAAGAAAAGGAAAGAAAAGAAAAACACCCTCACCCAGTAAAGCTTTCATCCTACTTACTACTACCCTCTTCTTAGCACTTCTACATGAGTGAAAATTAGTTTGTACATTTTTAAAAAATCAGTTTGAATTCTCTAAATATTTGAAAAATGACACTGAGAGTGCAGAAGATTGCTGCTGAAATGAAGAGTTCATGGCCATCAATGGACGACTTCTTCAGTTTTAGCATTTTTGAGCCTGAGTTTTCAATTGTAACTTTTCTGTGCTATTTTCTTGATGTTTATTATTTTACTTGAATTAAGAGAAGTTAACAAAGAATACAAAAGAACAAAAGATTCTGACTGAGAACATGAACAGAATCTGGATGTGAACATAAATTTTAATTATTTTTATTATTAATTAATTAATTAATTTCCATCCCAATCACTGCCCTCCCTGTCTTGGTTCCCCTCTCACCTAGACCCTCTCCCATCTCCCATCCCCTTCTGCTCTGAGAAGGTTCTTTCCCTATTATCTTGCCACCCTGGCAAGTTAAGTGCATCCTCTCCCACTGAGGCCAGAGGAGGCAGCCCAGCTAGAAGGACATATCCCACAGACAGGCAACAGCTTTAGGGAGAGTCCCTGCTCCAGTTGTTGGGGAGCCAACATGGAGATTGAGCTGTACGTATGCTGCATATATGCCAATGGGTTTGATTCCAACCCATCTGTGCTCTTTAGTTGGTGACTTAGTCTCTGGGAGCTCCCAGAGGTCCAGGTTAGTTGACTCTGTTGGTCACCCTTTTGGGTTTCCAACCCCTTCAGGGCTTCCAGTCCTTTCCCCAACTCTTCCATAACATCACCAACTTCTGTCCAATGTCTGACTGTGGCATTTTTGTCTGTTTCATTAAGCTGCTAGATGGAGTTTCTCAGAGGATAGTTATGTTAGGCTCCTGACTACAAGCACAACAGAGCATAACTAATAATGTCAAGGATTGGTGCTTGCTCATGGGATGGGATTTCAAATTAGGCCAGTTATCAGAAAGGCTAAGATCAAAAACACAAGCAACAGGGTATACTGGTGAGGATTTGGTGAAAGGGAACACTCCTGTATCACTTGTGAAATTGCAATCTTGTACAACTACTCTGGAAAACTGTCAATTTTTCAGAAAACTATAATAGAAAATTTTGATCTGAAGACCCAGTAATACTGCTTTAGGGCATATGCCCAAAAGATGTTCGACCATACCACTAGGTCACATTCTCTACTATGTTCATAGCAGCCTTAGTTGTAAGAACCATAATTTGTAATTCTTAGGTAATACTGTAGGGATTGGAGTGTGTAGAATTCTAGAGGCTGGATCAGAGATTACATAAAGTGTCTCAGCCACTCTGTCACAGGAAAAGGACCCAAGTACATCTAGCTTTGTGACCTTGTGACACATACTGTCTTCTATACATATTATGAACAACAAGAACAAAATTTAGAAAAAAAACCCAAAAAGTTCATATTTTAAGTGTATTCATAATTTTTTGAGATGGTCTACAGTTTTAGCTATCTTAGTTACATGGGCCTGTGGTTGCAAGTTGGGCAAGTTTGGAACTTTTTAGATTGACATAATGATTTTGATATGATTAAATATATTTTATCAAAATTATTATGCCAGTCATATGAATAGAGCAATAAACAATATGATTTATAGACAAAGAAGAGATGAAGGCTCACCTTAGGCATGGTCCATAAACTGGTAGCTTTCTCATATCCTCAAGCTTCAAGGTTCTTATTGTCTGGGGACAGTGCAATGGAGCTCTTTAATGAAGCCACTAAATGCTCTGATTTATGAGAGAAATTTGGAATATAATTTTGTCTATTTCAAATGTATTTTTGATAGAACTGATACTTTTAATTCACACTTTTCCCCCTGGTTTGTTTATTTTGTTATAGTTGGTGGTAAGATTTTTTTGGTTGCTTGTTTGTTTTTGTTTTTTGTTTTGTTTTGATTTGCTTTGTTTTGACGGGGTTTCTGTATTTAATCCTGGCTGTTCTGAAACTCACTCTGTAGACCAGGTTAGTCTCCAAATCACAGAAACCTGCCTGCCTCTGCCTCCTGAATGCTGGTATTAAAGGCATGTGCCACCATTTCTGGGCCTTCATCCAGATTTTGTAACAAACGCCTTTAATCCTGGCATTAAGGGAGAAAAGCAGGAGTGTCTCTGAAAGTTTGAGCTGAGCCTAGTCTTCACAGCTAGTTCCAAACCAACCAAAGCTTCATAGAGAGGCATTGTTTCAGAAACTGACAGTTTGAAAGGTAGAAAATGTATAAAGAGGCCAATCAGTTATTATGAAGAGTTCTAACTTGACTTCTACCAAATTTGAAAATGAACTAATAAAATTGTTTGAAGACAGTAATTTATGTGCAAATATTTCATTTTCATCTTGTTTCTTCTACTGTCATACAAACTTTTTCATTTTCGTGTTATTTTTCACCCACATTCAGTGCTACCACGGGCCAGAAGTCAAAGAACAGAATGCACACATCAGCATTTAAATCTTCTCCATCAAGCAAGTAAGACCTAATAAATTTAGAAAAGAAGTTGAAACTGAAGAACCAACCTTGTGAATCTGTAGCCATGAACATCTAATATTACTTACCATAAAAAACACCATAAATATAATTTGAAAATGGATTCAGAATCCATATATTTACATACACATGAAAATATGTAATTATCTGTACAAAGATTTATCTTATGCATGAGTAACCGCAGCAGTCTTCTGACACAGCAGAAAAGGACATCAGATCTCAATACAGATGGTAGTGAACCACCATGTGGTTGCTGGGAATTGAACTCAGGACCTCTGGAAGAGCAGTCAGTGCCTTTAACTGCTGAACCATCTCTCTCCAGCCCTAATGGACAAAAGCTGCTGACTCCTCTGAATGAGTTAGGGAAAGGCTGAAGGAAGCTGAAGAGGAGGGCGAACCTGTAGGAGGACCAGCAGTCTCAATTAATCTGGACCCCCAAGATCTTTAAAACACTGGATCACCAAAAAGTCAGCATTTACCAGCTGATATGAGGCCGCCAACACATATATAGCAGAGGACTACCAGGTCTGTGTTAAATCAGAGAAGATACACCTAACCCTCAAAAGACTGGAGGCCCCAGGGAGTTTAGAGGTCAGGTGGGGTGGGGAGTGGAGACATGCTCATGGAGAAAGTGGAGTGAGGTGAGGAGGAGGTATAGGATATGGAAAAGTCAGACAGTGTACAGGGGGGTGAATAAAATCTGGAGTGTAAAAAAAATAATAATAATAAAACAAAAAAGAAAATATGTAATTATGTTATCTACATTAAGAATTCTACTGGTTAAACTAGACATATTGTTAGTATTCTGTCTAAACTCCACCTCCACCTGGCAACAGCCAGGCATGCTCCTCCCCACAGTTACCTGGCAAGCCTGCCCACTATAAAAGGGGCTGCCTGCCTCCTCCTCTCTCTCTTGCTTCTCTCTCTTGCCCCCTTACTCCCTGCCTGCAGGTTGTTCTCTCCCCTCTCCCCTTCCCTTCTCTCTCTCTCCACGTGGTCATGGCTGGCCTCTCCCCTACCTCTCTGCTCTCTCCCCTATCTCCTAAATAAACTCACCCTCGTGGAACTGTCTGGTCTGCTGTGGTCTGTTCCAAGCTATATGCCAAAATCTAACACATATGGTAAAACTTCAACTGTCTCTGATTTCTTCCTTAGTTAATTGTATATGTGTATGTAAGATATATAAATGAATGAACCACGTTGGCATCATTACACATTTGATTTAGTGTAAACAAATAGGGCATTCATTAGATTAGTATGGATGAGCTCCTTGAGACCAGTATCAAATATTCAAATTTCATTTAATAATTCTGTATGTGTCTGTTTGTGTGTGGGAGTGTATATATGCTTAATGGATAAAATGCTTACAACACAATCCTGTTAAGTGAAATTCTTATTGCCAGAACTCATATAAAGCCACATATGGTAGTTCATGTTTGTTATCTCAGGCCTTCTACTGGAAATACAAGATCAAGTAAGGAGACCTCTGGGAAGATAGAAAGCCAGCTTGCTTAGTCTGCACCATGGTGAATAAGAGATGCTGTCTCAAAGTGTAAGATACAGAGTTATCCTGCAGTTTGTACTCTGGCTTCCACATATACACGTTATTGTAAGTACGTAGACACACATAGAGACAAAGGCACACACCTACATACATACATACACTATGATAAGTACACACACATACACACACATATGTACATACTATAGCAAGTATGAATAACTGAATGAAAACAAAATAAAGAAAAATGAATATACATATACATGAATAACTCAGTGCTTTATATTGCCCTTGCTTGTTACTGGGGCTTTTCATTCTCAGTGAATTTAAAACCAACCTAATTGATATGCCATGAGTGTCAGCTGTAGTATGTATCCTCCATTTCCTACTTGAGGATGTACAGTCACCACCTCATACCAGACAAGAAAGTTGAAGCAGAGTTTGGAACAAGTGGGGTCTTCAGGATTCTAGTTTGACTGGGAGTGAGTGCCAGGGGGAGAATGTCTTCTCAGAGGATTTTAATAAAACAGCTCTCTTAGACAATCTTAGCTTGTTTGAATAAGTTCATTCTGAGTGGGCTTGGATTGATGAACTTTATTCAGGGTAGGCAAAGGCCATATGTGAGCATTGAGGAGAGGGAAGAAGTGTTCAGGGGGATTGTAAAACCATTGACAAGACCTTAAAGTACAATGAGTGTTTCATTTGTGTAGAGAGGGATTCCAGGAATTCCAGGTACTTGCTGGTTTGGTTCTTATCAGGGAACAGGAATTTGAACTTGTAGGTCAGCCAAGGACTACTTGACTCTCCCCAATAGAGGGTGTTGCTAGTTGGGCTGCTCAGACAAAGTCAGAGAAAGGGAAGGCTTGCTGGTAGACTGAGTCCTCCATTTTGCTTTGAGCTCAAGGGAGCTATCTGGTCATGATACATGCTTACCTTAATTATAAGGGTTTTCTCATAAATCTTCACTTGCATTTTGAATATTTACTGGAAAACATGCCTGAATTTAATGGTAATTATAAAGCTTTACAAAGCTTTACACAGACTATGCAATAAATTAACAAGTATTTACAACAGTTGTCTTATGTATGCAGAGTGGAAATTGGCCTCCAGCTTTACTGGTGAAAAGGATTATATTGGAGAAAAGGTAAATATTTTTAAAATATCAGAGCTTTAAATTAAATAATACTTACATGAATGTTTCTGTATACATGTACAACTGTTTTTTAAACATTTAAAATTGTGTGTGAGTGTGTGTGTATGCGTGTGTGTGTGTGTGTGTGCACATGCCAGTACTTGAGTACATGTGTGTACCTAAATGGATGTACATGTATTACATATGTATATGAGTCCCCAGATGTCAGAAAGAAGAGTTAGATCACAGGGACCGGAGGTACAGGCAGTTGTGAATGGCCATTTGTGTGATTGGAACCAAACCTTGGTCTTATGCATGATCAGAAAACTCTCTTAAATAATGAGCCATCTCCCTAACCCCTATTTCCTTACTGATTTTATGTAAATCATATAAATATACATCACTGTTAGTATTAAATACATGCAATTTTTTTAACAAATATATCATGTAAACAACTTTATGAATTAACATTAAAGAGTAAACGCTAATTACAGTGACTGACAATATATGCTTGATCCTATGAAAGTAACACATTTAACATTTACAATGGGGAAAAAAATATAAACTCAAGTATATCAACTATTCTTGCAACTGAAAGTACTATGATGTGATTGGAGGCTAAAGATCACAAAATAAATGAAAATGAGAAATTCAACATGAAAAGTGTTCATGCCAGCGAACATGGGAGCACAAAATTAACTAAACAAAGAGCACCATTTGGAAAATGTATATGAACACACTCTGCAGGAAAAGCTCTCTTTGCCTTACATAGAAACAATAATAATAAAATACTCTTTGCTCATCACAATCTAAAACTTCAACTTGCTATGAAAGATTATGTAGGGGAAAAGCTCTGGAGACTAGCCTTCTACCACAATATTTATTAACCCAAATTTTATTTTTAATGTGTCTTCTTTTTGCAAAGAGCACCTTTGCTTTGAATTTTGGCTATTTTCCAATACTTTAAATTGCAAAAACTACTTCTTACAATCTGCAATGTACTAGTAGTGGAGGTCTAAATTGTGTAAAAAGCTGACCTTCTATACAGTACCCTAAGAAAACCCCGAGTAAAGAAGAAATTTCTGGTTTCTATGGAGACTCAGTCAAGTCATATGATGTTTTTCTGGAAACTGTCTTATGAGAGGATGTTTTACTAAAGCAGACACATGAGAGGAACTTTTGCTGACAACAGACATGTCATAATTTTCTTGAAGCTGCCTGGAAAAATGTATGTGATACTTTGTGGGAGCAGATGGTTGAGAGGATATGTGATGTTCAGAAAGGGTATACTATAACCCAACAGACCCTGGATGTGATGGAGCATTGGTTCACCTTGCCTTCTTCTATGATCATTGTTTTTTGAGTATGTATGTAGTAAGAGAAATGCACCTCTGGTGGGTGGTGCACTAGAAGGGAGGCTAAAGCATTTAAGAACCCTTATTGAAGTAGGTTTTGAAAAATCTAAGTCTACACACAAGTGCAGGTAATACTTACAGATTTTTGAAATGTGGAAGGATTGATTATCAGAAACAAAATCTAAATTTGTAGGTGAACACTCTTCAAGGGTAAAAGTACTGTAGCATAGAAAATCTTAACAGATATTTTAGATCCTTTAAAAATAAAAGCAAACAGGATAGACAAAACAACAATTCACAGGATGGAAACATTATATAAGAAAAGAGAAAAAATACAGTAACTAAAGTTATTATTCAAAGCGTGGTCCTCAAATAACCTAACTGTCCCCAAACTGTATTCCCAGGTAGCAGAAATGAGTAGCAGGTGGCGAATGCAGATCAATTACATGAATAAACCGAGTTGTACCACTGGTTTTCTTTTCACATGTGATTTTCAAAGAAAGAAAGAAGTTCATTGATTGTTATTTCATACTCTGGATCCTTTTTCTGTTGTAGACCAAGCACTTTCAGTATCCTTAAATCAATAAAACTCTCTAGTCATGAATTTAAATGAAAATCGTATTAAGCCTGTTAGAAAGACTGAGCTATAGTGTGTGCACTTCCACACACACACACACACATATACACACATACACTCATACACACATACATACTACAAACACATACACTCATACACATTCACATGCATAAAAACACAAATTCATACATATACACACTTACACACACACAAGCACATGTGAGCAATTGAGTGTGGATAAAATATAATTTCATACATATTAAAATATATCTAAGACATAATTTATAGCAAAATATTAGATAAAATGGACATACTCAGAAGCAGATGAGCAATGAGGAAGGAGTAGCAGCATTAGTGAAAAAAAAAAACAATGTCAGTAAGAGTCACAAACACTGTGCTGAAAAGAGAAATATAATACAGGAAGTGTCCTACAATTTTACAATTTTCAATATGATATATATTAACCATCTAAGTTTGACACATATAGTATAAATTATGCCAGTGTATTGTTAATAATTACTAAGAACTTTTAAAATATCACATCCTACAGAATGTACAGCTTGATAAAAAACGTAAGTTCTAAAATTTTGGAGCAAGCATACAGCTTGTTATTTTTAGCCTTCTACATCTAACAAGAAAGTGAAGCTTTAAAAATTCATGGTAAATATGTGACTGGATTTTATAAAGAGAATGACTCTTATCTGTCTCAGTACTAGTTTCTAAATAAGCAAACCAAAATAGCAATCTACCCTCCTGCTGAATACTGACGATCTTAATTAGTGTAGGCAGGGCTGAAGGCTATAATTGAATTACAGTTATTTTTAAGAGAAATTCTTGCATTATTCCCTTTACTTTATTGACATTTTATGAGGTCTACTGCTAAATCAATTCCAATCACTGCATTAACTAGAAAAAAATTCACTTTCCATTGCCAGATCAATTATAGTCACACAATCAATAGCGGGTATTCCAATCTCTTTTATTAAAAGAATGAAATAAAAAAAATCTGCTAAGACATAAATTCATAGTGAGTTTATTTCTGGGTTAAAAGTCAACTAATTTCACATACACTCACCTTGGATATAAAATTTAATGTTGAAAATGTTTCCACTGAAATCACACGTTAATGTAATTATTTGGGGATAGGAAAATTTCTATACAATTTTCCATACAGGTGTGATGACTGCAGCTCATGTCCCCAGCACCAATATGAAGGTTTGGGAAGAATGGCTGCCACATAAACTTGTGATCCTAGCACTAAAAAGGCTGAGACAGGTCATATCTAAGACAAGCTGGCTAGCTCTAAATCAAAAACTATTTCAAATCAAGTGTCTCTGAGATGAGCAAGGAACTCTAGGGCAGTAAAGGATGTAAGAGAATGATGGAGAATGACACCTGATATCAACCTCTTCCTTCTACACACAGGTGATCACCCAGGCGTGTGTACACACACAAAAGAACACACACACACACACACACACATAAACATGCATGAAAACACAGAAATATTGAGATGATATAATTATTATCATCCAACCAATTTTGATTGACTCTGACCAAATTGCTTGACAAGAATCACTTGTGATATGTGTATATATCACATAGGAACATTTTACAACGCCTAGATTTTATGTTAAACCTGAATGTCTATTTTCTCCAGGTGTCTTACTATGACTTTATTGTCTGTCCCTTGTTCCAATAGTTCTTTTAGTAGAAAGGCACATCTTCAGTTCTTCTTCTCATTACAAAAGAAATCATGATATTTGTGATGGTTTGCATATGCTCAGCCCAAGGAGTGACACTGTTAGTAGGTGTGGCCTTGTTGGAGTGGGTGTGTCACTGTAGGTGTGGGCTATAAGACCCTCATCCTAGCTGCCTGGAAGTCAGTATTCTGCTAGCAGCCTCCAGATGAAGATGTAAAACTCTCAGTTCCTCCTGTACCATGCCTTCCAGGATGCTGCCATGCTTCCTCCCTTGATGACTAGGGATGGAACCTCTGAACCTGTATGCCCCAATTAAATGTTATCATTTATAAGACTTGCATTGGTCATGGTGTCTGTTCACATTAGTAAAACCCTAATTAAAACAATATACATTCTAATTATTCCACATATTATCAAAATTCAATTAATAGTTTTCATTTCTCTTGTCTTTAATTATCCTAAATGAAAAGAGTTACCATTTCAACACCATTAAAATGGATTTGTTCAAAATGTATTTTATCTGTTCAAATACATAACATAATTATAATTTAAAGCAATGAAACATACCAAATTTTCAATACAACCAAGCCAAAAACCTTACTCTTTATTTCTGTCTTGTACTACTTCAGTTCATAATGGTTTACAATCTATCTCAAGCCCTGTAAGGAGCTCTGTTCTTAGAATATTCAGATTTAAAATTAAACTGTATGATTTTGATAAGAGTCTAGAACCATATTTTAACATCTAGCATGATAAAGACAGTACATATATAGAAAACAGAGTGATAACACATCTTTTCCAACCATTGTACTTCCAGATGTCTGGTGCTGATTAAAAGAGACAAAACATGCAATGAAGAAAACATTTCCCTGGTATCCTACCCCAAATGCATATAAAATAACTTTATGCTACCACTAAATACTGTTCAACCTCTCTATCTTTTTGGGACTCAATGTCATAAAATTAGTGAAATCTCTTAATTATTTTGGCTGAGGCTTTCAATTAGAATACAGAGAAATTTCTTCTTTTGTTGGTTATTTTACTTATTTGCATTTCAAATGTTGTCCCCCCCTTCCTGGTCTCCCCTATGAAAACCCTCCATCCCATCCCCCCTCATTTTGCCTTTATGAGGGTACTTCCCCAACTACACTCTCCTTCCTCACCCCTCTAGCATTCCCTTAGGCTGGGGCAACAAGCCTCCACAGGACCAAGAGCCATCTCTCGCATTGATGCCAGATAAGGCAATCCTCTGCTACATATGTAGATGGAGACATGGGCCCATCCATGTATACTCTTTGGTTGGTGGTTTACAATCTGGCAGCTTTGCAGGGTATGTGGGGGGAGAGGGGTGATTAGTTGATATTGTTGTTCTTCCTATGGGGTTGCAATGCCCTTCAGCTTCTTCAGTCCTTCCCCTAACTCTTCTATTGTGATCCCTGAGCTCAGACTGAGTGTTGGCTGTGAATCTGCTTTTCAATTACTCATGTGGTGGCAAAGCCTCTCAGAGGACAGCTATATCAGGCTCCTCTCAGCAAGCACTTCTTGACATTAGCAATAGTGTTGGGGTTTGGTGTCTGCAATGGGATGGATTCCCAAGGTGGTAGTCTCTGGGTAGCCTTTCCTTCAGTCTTTGCTCCATTTTTTCCCTGTGTTTCCTATAGACAGAAACACTTCTGGATTAAAATTTTTGAAATGGGTAAGTGGCCCTATCTCTCAACTGGGGGCCATGCCTATCTACAGGAAATGGTCTCTAGAGGTTCTGTCTCTTTTTTGTTGGGTATTTGGCTAATGTCACCCCAGTAGGGTCCTAGGAATTTCTCTGCTCCCCTGGTGTCTCATGCCACATTTATACTGATACATGCACCACACAAAGACCCAACAAGGAAAAAAACTTCAGACCAAGTTCCATTATGAATATCTATGCAAAAATACTCAATAAAACACTCTCAAACTAAATCCAAGAACGAATCAAAAGGATCATTCATCATGATCAAGTAGGCTTCATCTCAGGGATGCAGGGATGGTTCAATATAGTGACCTCCTTAAATATAATTCATTATATACACAAACTGAAAGAAATAAAAAACAAGAGCATCTTATTGGATACTCAAAAAGCCTTTGACACAATCCAACACCCCTTCATTTTAAAAGTCTTTGAAAGATCAGGAATGCATGGCACATAGCTAACGATAATAAAAGCAATATACAGCAAATGAATAGCCAACATAAAACTAAATGATGAGAAAATTGAAGCAATCTCACTAAAATCAGGGACAGGACAATAATGCCCATTATCCCCGTAGACATTCAATATAGTACTTGAACTTCTAGCAAAACCAATTAGAAAAAAAAAAAAAAAACAGGAGGTCAATGGGATATCAATTGGAAAGGCAAAATTCAGGATATCACTATTTGCAGATGATATGATCGTATGCATAAGCAACCCACAAAATTCTGACAGAGAATTACTATACCTGATAAACAACTTTAGCAAAGTGGCTAGAATCAGTAGCTTTTCTGTGCACAAAGGATAAACACACTGAGAAAAAAATTGAGGAAACAACATCCTTCACAATAGTCACAAATAATATAATCTATCTTGGCATAACTCAAACCAAACAAGTGACAGATCTGTATGACAAGAACTTCAAGTCTCTGAAGAAAGAAATCAAAGAAGACATCAGAAAATAGAATGATCTCCCAAGGATTGGCAGAATTAACACAGTAAAGAAATGACCATCTTACCACAAGCAATCTACAGATTCAATGCAATTCCCAAAAAAATTGCAACACGATTCTTCACAAAGATAGAGCAATTCTCAACTTTCTCTGGAATAACAAAAAACCCAGGATAGCAAAAATAATTTCCAACAATAAAAGAATTTCTGGGGGAATCACCATCCCTGAGCTCAAGCTATACTACAGAGCAATAGTCATAAAAACTGCACGGTATTGGGAAAGAGACAAACAGGTAGATCATTGGAATAGAATTGAAGACCCAGAAATAAACCTACACACCTATGGACACGTTATCTTCGACAAAGAAGTCAAAACCATCCAGTCGAAAAAAAGACAACATTTTCAACAAATGGTGCTGGTTCAACTTGTGGTTGGCATGTAGAAGAATGCAGATTGATCTATTTTTATCTCTTTGTACAAAGCTCAAGTCCAAGTGGATCAAGAACTTCCACATAAAACCAAATACACTGAATCTAACAGAAATTTCTATTCTTTAGATTTATTGATATTACGATATATGGCAGCAGAACTCTTTCTTCGATGTTTACTTACCAGATCAATTGACTGGTTTGTGGCCCAGTATGGCAGAGCAGTGGAAAGAACATGGAGTGATGGAGAAAACCGAGGAACTCATTTAATCAATGAATTTTTTACAGTTCTCTCATTAGCAACAACATGAAATTCTACATTTAATTTTTAAATATATTGTTATGCTTACACAAAATAAGAGAAACTGTGGAGTAGATGGAATAATGTGCCCCCCAAAATGTCTATGCCCCTAGTCTCTAAATATATTACTTTACACGACAAAGAAAATTTGTGATCCAGGCTCTAAGTGATGATATAGAAAACCTACCTTTGATTGTTCATTTGGCCTCCCTAATATCCTGTCAAAATTTATAAAGAGAAGGAAAAAATGTGACAAAAAAAGAAAGACCAAAGAGTCTTTCTTGAAAGTGTAGTGTTGTGGCATTTCTTTGAAAAGCAAATAAGACAACCAGAAACTGTTAAGTGGCTGTAGCCACAAGTGAATGGGGAAAGCCATGGGTTGGACTATCCTGCAGTGAATCTAAAAAGCAAAATATCTGTTTGTTAACTTAACCCTATGGAACGAGGTCAAATTAGAATTCTGATCTCTAGAACTATAGGAAGAGTCTATTATTTAAACTACAAATTTTGTGGAAAGTATTTACAATTAATAAATAAATAATTGACCCAGTATTGCAGTAAAGCTAAGGGAGAATTATTGACTCCACAGGATGCCCTGAGGTACCTACCAGTTCCAGGTAGACAAAAGTGTTTTTAGTGGCTTGACCATGGCAGGGGAGATAAATCAAATAAGTAAATAAGTAGCAACTCTATCTACATAAGATTTAGCTCTGATTTGAAGTAAAATGGTGTGTTTCCCAAAGGTTAGCAGGCATGGTGCTGGTATTAGATGAATAGAAAAGTTAATTCACACAACCTATAAAAATAGGAACAAAAACTTACAAAGAAATAAACCACAGCTCAGTCTTCAAGTGTTTTTGGATGTTAGTAAAATAAAATAAAGAAATGCACTGAATTGTATGTAAATAATTAAGCAAAATATTTAAGAAAAATAAGCAGAAAGACTAACAAAATGAGATTTAATCTAAAAATCTTCCATGAATAATATAATATATTAAATTAGACTCATAGGAAGATGAAGATAATCACAGATGACAGAATCAGAAAGTCATACAAGGCAGATGAGATGTCTGAGATTGCTAAAGCACTAATGCCAAGCCAGATGACTTAAATTCAATCACTGGGGCACATATAGACTAGTCCAAGAACAAAAAGATCAACACATGAAAAAAAGCCTAACAATCACTAATCAAAGAACAAAAATAATTTTTAAAAATAGATACTTTAGAAGGAGAGGTTTTGCTCCATCCTCTTGCTCCCTCTCCCCTGCCCCCTCCACTATCATCAGACCTGAGTCTTCTGAGCCATACAAGCTAATTTCTCTTCCTCTACCCATTCTCTGCTAGCTGAGCCCTCTGGACCGAGCCATGCTGCCCTGAGCAGCCTGATATCCCAGGAATACCCTATTCTCTTGCCACCTCAGCACCTACCATCATTAAACCTGAGGCTCTGGAGTCATAAAGACCTGCAGAACCAGAACCATACAGCCAAAGGATACCTAACAGAGGCCTGCCACATCTGGAACACTGAGGTTCACTCCCCTCCCAATACATACTACAAGAAAAATATCCAGGAACTTAAACCATCCTGATGGTTAAAGGCCCTCAAAAGAACAAAGGTTAACAAAACCCAGGGTAATATGATATCTCCAAAGCACAGCTACCTCACTATAGCAAGCCTTGGATATCCTAACACAACCAAAACCACAAGAAAAGGATAGAGGCTTTTTAAAAAGAAATGAATAAACCACTTAAAGAAACACAGAAAAATATATTCAACAAGATAAAGGTCTTTAAAGAGGAAACAAATAAATACCTTAAAGACATACAGGAAAATACAATTAAAAGGGTGAAGGAAATAAATAGAACTGGATAAGACCTTAAGTTAGAAATAGAAGCAATAAAGAAAACATAAACCGAGAAAATCCTGGAGATGGAAAACCTAGGGAAGAGAACAGGAACAACATACGCAAGCATAATCAACAGAATATGGGAGATGGAAGAGAAAATTTCAGGTTTAGAAAATATAATGGAATAAATTGATACATCCGTCAAAGAAAATGCTAAGTCTAAAAATTCCTGACATAAAACATCCAGAATTTCTGGGAATCCATGAAAAAACCTAATCTAAGAATAATAGAAATAGAAAAAAGTGAAGAGTACCAGCTTCAAGGTCCAGAAAATATTCTCATCAAAATCAAAGAAGAAAACTTTCTCAAACTAAATAAATGCCTATAAAGATACAAGAAGCTTATAGAACATCAATTAGCCTGGATCAGAAAAGAAAGTTCTCCCAGCACATAATAATCAAAACACAAACTCTACAGAACAAAGAAAGAATATTAAAAGGGGGCACAGGAAAAAGACCAGGAAACATATGAAGGCAGACCTATCAGAATTATCCTCAACTTCTCAACAGAGATTCTCAAAGCTAGAAGGGCCTGGACAAATATTCTGCAACCTCTAAAAAATCACAGGTGCCAATCTAGACTATACTCAGCAAAATTCTCAATCACCATAGATGGAGAAAACAAGATATTTCAAGACACATCCAAATTCAAACAATATCTATCCACAAACCCAGCCTTATAAAAAGTACTAGAAGGAAAACTGCACCCCAAGAAGAATAACTACATCCAAGAAAACAAAGGAAATAGGGAATTCCATACCATCAAAAACAAGGAAAACACACACACACACACACACACACACACACACACAGCACTAACACCAAAAACATCTAAATAACAATCACTAGTCATTAATTTCTTTCAAAACAATTCACCCAATAGAAAGACACAGACTAACGGAATAGATATGAGAACAGGATCCATCATTCTGTTGCATAGAAGATACACACCTTAGCTATAAAGATATTGCTTCAAAGTAAAGGGCTGGAACAAAGCTTTCCAAGCAAATGAACACAAGAAGCAACCTAGAGTAGCCATTCTAATATCTTCTAAAATAGTCTTTCAATCAAATTTAGTCAAAATAGGAAAAAAAGGACATTTCATACTCATCAAAGGAAAAATGTATCAAGATGATACCTGAATTCTGAACATCTGTGTCCCAAACACAGGGCATCCACATTTGTAAAAGGGGCATTGCCAAAATTAAATCACGCATCAAACCCCATACATTAATAGTGGGAGAATTCATCACCACACTCTTACCAATTAACAGGTCATCCAGACAAAAGCTAAACAGATAAATAATGGAATTAATAGACATTATTAATGAAATGGACCTAACAGACATCTAGAATATTTCACCCAACCACAAAAGGATATACCTTCTTCTCAGAATCTAATGGATCTTTCCCCAACATTGACTATATAGTCAGTCACAAAGCAAGCCTCAACAGATACAAGAAAATTAAAATAATGCTTTGTATCTTATCAGAACACTATGAATTAAAGCTTGAGTTCAACAGCAGAAACTCTGGAAAACCTACATACTCATGGAAATTGAAACAGTTTCTGCTCAGTGAACTCTGGGTCACGAAAGAAATAAAGTCTAGAATTCAATGAAAATAAAGGTACAACATCCCCAAATTTATGGGACACAATGAAGAGCAAAGTTCATAACACTAAGTGCTTCCATGAAGAAATTAGAAATGTCTCATACCAGAAATTTAAAAGGGCACCTGAAAGCTCTAGAAAAAAAAAGAAAGAAAGAAAGAAAGAAAGAAAGAAAGAAAGAAAGAAAGAAAGAAAGAAAGAAGCAAGAAAAACCAAAGAGGAGTAGAAGCCAGGAAATGATCACAATCAAGGCTGAAATCAATCAATTTGAAACAAAAATTTTAAAAAATACAAAGAATCAACGAAACCAAGAGCTGTTTTTTGAGAAAATAAACAAAATAGACAAACCCTTAGCCAAACTAACCAAAAGACAGAAAGACAGGTACCACTTAGCAACGTTAAATCAAGATCAGGCAAACTATTCACACAGTCCTTTAACCTCTAAAGAAATAGAAACAGTCATTAAAGGTCTCTCAAACAGAAGAGAACTCAGGGCCAGAGGGTCACAGTACAGAATTCTACCAGATTTTGAAAGAAGAGATAATATAAATCCTTCTGAAACTTTTCCACAAAATAGAAACAGAAGGAACACTGTTAAAATTATTCAATGAGGCCACAGTAGCCCTGATACTTAAACCATACAAATACTCAACAGAGAAAGAAAACTTCAGACCAATTTCTCATATGAATATTGATGAAAAAATACTTGATAAAATACGCAAAAACTGAATCCAGGAACATATCACTGACATGGTCCATCGAGATCAAACAGACTTCATCCCAGGAATTTAGGGATGGTACAATATACAAAAATTCATCAACATAATCCACAATATAAAAAAATGAAAGAACTTGAGTGTCTGGCTTCAGCGTCCTGGCTACTGGCTCTGTGGCCTGGCTGCTTCTCTGAGCCGCTGGGCTGGTTGGCCCTGGACTTCAGAGATGCCCCCTTCAGCGCTCATGTAATGGCTATTTGTTCTGAAATTATTTTGAGGTAAGCATTTTTGAAAGATCGTTTCCAAGGAGACCTTTTAATAAAAGAGAAATTTGCAGGAAGCATTGAGGACTTACAGACCTGCCAGCTCTTAATTAAACATTACATTCCAATAGGAATCTTTGTGGATCCCTATGAGTTGGCTTCATTAAGAGAAAGAAACACAAGAGAGACAGTGATGGTATCAGAAAGTTTTAATATAGAAGTCCCCAACTATTTTTCCAAAGAATCTACAATCCTCATTTATACCCAGCAGTATGCACAGTGCATCAAATGCTTTCAGGCCTTTTTACCTGAGAACTATTGCTTTCACCAGCCACATAGGAAAGATGGAAACACTTTCATTGTGGTCAACAACCCCAACTTACTATATTGAACTGTGATCAAGAGTTCTTAATTTTGAAATGCTGGGCTCAGTCAGAAGTAGCAGCTTCTTGTGCTTTGAAAAATAAGGAGATATCTCAGTGGGAAAACGTGCAGTACAAATCAATACTTAAGAATTTAATAGTACAGATTCCAGTGGGACTGACTATACATACCTCTTTAGTGTTTTCTGTGATGCTGCTTATTACACTTCTGTGTTCTACTTAGGTCCTTTTAGCCATTTTCAAATATGAGCATTTCCTTGTAAGTTTTATACAGTTAAGTGTTTTCTATAAACCTAATAAATGAGACCTATTCATTTATAAAAATATGAAAGAAAAAATCATATGATTATTTCATTAGATGCTGAAAAAGCCTTTGATAAAATCCAACACTCCTTCATTTTAAAGATGTTAGAGAAATCAGGGATATGTGGCAAATACCTAACCATAATCAAAGTAAACTACAGCAAGCCAATAGCCTACATGAAACTAAATGGAGAGAAACTTAAAGCAAGACTAAAGAACCAGAGATTAGACAAGGCTGCCCACTCTCTCCTTATCTATTCAATATAGTACTTGAAGTTCTACCCAGTGCAATAACACACCAAAAAGAAATCAAGGGGATACAAATTGGAATGAAAGAAGTCAAAGTATTGCTATTTACAGATGACAAGTTAGTACACATAAGCAACTACAAAATTCTACCAGAGAATTCCTAAAGTAGATAAACAACTTCAGCAAAGGAGAGGGATACAAAATTAGCTCAAAGAAATTAGTAGCCCTCATTTATAAAGGTGAGAAATGGATCAAGAAAATTATCAGGAAAACAACACCGTTTATAATAGTCGTGAATAATATATAAACATTATATATGCATATATATGTGTGTGTATATTTATAAATATATAAATATGTATTTATATAAAAATAGTATGTATATATATATTATATATTATATATGAAATGTCTTTATGCAACTCTAACCAAGTAAGTGAAAAAACTGAATAATAAGAACTTCAAGTTCCTGAAGAAAGAAATTGAAGAAGATATCAGAAGATGGAAAGATTTCTAATACTCATAGATAGGTAGGATTAACATAGTGAAAATAGCTCTCTTACCAAAAGCAATCTACAGATTCAATAGAATCCCCAACAAAATTTCAACATAAGTTTTTATAGACTTTGAAAGAGCAATTCTCAACTGTGTATGGAAAAACAAAAGTCGGAGGATAGCCAAAACAAGGCTGAGCAATAAAGTCACTTCAGGGGAACCACCAGGCTGCACTACAGAGCAATAGTAACAAACCAGCATGGAATTGGTAGAGAAACAGACAAGCTGATCGATGGAACTGAATAAAAGACATCATAAATAAACCTACACACCTATGGACACTTGACTTTTGATAAAGAAGCCAAACCCATATAATGGAAAAAATTAAAGCATCTTCAACAATTTCTGTTGGACTAACTGGATGTCTAGATGTAGAAAAATGAAAATAGAAATATATTTATCAACCTGCATGAAACTCAAGTCTATGTGGATCAAGGACCTCAACATAAAACCAGATACACTAACTCTCAAAGAAGAGAAAGTAGAAAATATCCCTGAACATACTGGTGCAGGAGACAATTTCCTGATCAGAACATCAATGGCTCAGGCTCTACGATCAAAAATGGATAAATGGGACCTCATGAAACTGCAAAGCTTCTGGAAGGCAAAAGGCACTGTCATTAGCATAAATGAGCAGCCTACAGATTGGGGAAAGATCTTCACCAACCCCACATGTGTCAGAAGTCTAATATCCAAAATTGACAAAGAACTCAAGAAATCACACACCCAAAACCCAAGTAACCCAATTAAAAATGGGGTACAGAGCAAAACAGAATTCTTAACAGAGGAATCTGTAATGGCAGAGAAGCACTTAAGGTAATGTTCAATGGCCCTAGTCATCAGGGAAATGTAAATGAAAACAACCCTGAGGTTCCATCTTACAGCTGTCAGAACAGCTAAGATCAAATACTCTAGAGGTAGCACATGCTGATGAAGATAAACAAGGGAAGCACTCCTTCATTGCTGGTCAGAGTTCAAACTTGTACAACCTCTTTGGAAATTAATTTGGCATTTTCTCAGAAAAGTATGAATAGTTCTACCTCAAGTTCCAGCTATATCACTCCTGGTCATATATAAAAAATGCTCCAACATTTCACAAAGACATCTCAAACTATGTTCATAGCAGCTTTATTAGTAACTAGAAAATGAAAACAGCCTTGATGTTCCTCATTTGAAGAATGGATAAAGAAAATGTGGTGCATCTACACAATGGAATACTATTCAGCTATTAAAAACCAAGACATCACTAATTCTTCAGACAACTGGATGAAACCTGAAAATATCATTCTAAGTGAGGTAACCCAGTCCCAAATGTACATACACGGTATGTACACACTTATAAGTGGATATTAGCCATAAAATACAAGTACTATGTTACACTACACAGACCCAAAGAAGCTAAATAAGAAAGCCTGTATAAGGAAGCTTGCATATCACTTAGAAGGGGGAGTAAAATCGTCATAAGAGGCAGATGGTGAGAGAGACATTGGAGGGAAAAGGGTGGGGAGAGGAATGGGGAAATTAGGATCAGGTATGTGGAGGGACAATGGAGATGGCTAGATGGCCATGAAAATAAATGGAAATCTCCAACTGGTAGAGGTGATGAGGTGCGAGGCATCTCCACAATGAGAAAGAGACCTGGGAAAAGGAAGGGACCCAAAAATTAATAGGGGTGATCTTAGCTGTGACTCAATTCACTGAGAATATAGAACCTGAAAAGGGGACCTCCTGTAGCCAGAGAGCAAACCCAGTGGAGGAATAGAAATACTAACCCATCCACAAAACTTTCAACCCAAAATTTATCCTCTTTACAAAAAATACAGGCACAAGGGAGGGAGCAGAGACTGAGGGACTAGCCAACCAGCCAACTTGAGACCCATACCATGGGCAAGCACACTAACACTGTTAATGATAGTCTGTTGTACTTGCAGACAGGAGCATATTGTTCTCTGAGAGGCTCCACCCAGCAGCAGACACAAACAGGTACAGACACCCACAGTGAAACAGTGGATGGAGCTTGGGATCTCTTATGAAAGATTAGGAGGAAGGATTGTATCCCTGAAGGGGATAAAAACTCCACAGGAAGACAAATAGAATCAACTAACTTGGACCCTTGGGCCTCTCAGAGTCTGAACCACCAACTAACCATAGAAGGGCTGGACCTAGGAGTCCCTGAAAATATGTAGCAGATGTGTAGCTAGGTCTTCATGTGGACCTGAACAACTGGAGTCGGAGCTATCCCAAAAGCTGTTGCCTGTGTGGCAGATATGTTCTTCTAGCTGGGCTGCCTTGTCTTGATTCAGTGGGAGACATAGTGCCTAACCTTGCAGAAACGTTAAGTGCCAGGCTGGTGAGGGGAGATACCCGGTGTGTAATGGTATATGATTTTTCTAGAACTAATAAAAATATTTCTTTATATGCAAAAATATAACACCAATCAAGATGAGCAAAGTACCTACATATTAGAATAATAAACAGAGGTAATAATAACTCCAGAGTCACTGAGAACAACAAGACGTAAACTAATGCTTTAATTACCATTCTGTTTCAAATGTCAAACTCAAAAAAGAAATCCTATCAAAGGTGAGATAATACTCCTAATTAAGTATCAAAGAAAGATATGTCTATTTATCAAACCAATCGTCAGGAGCAGCTGATGAGGATACATTGCATTAATTAAACAGGAATAATTAATTCTATGATGTATGGTTCAAGAAAATAGAAATTTCAGAAGTTAAAAATTAAATACAATAAATCAGCAAAACAAGAAAACTAAAAATGAATGTAATAGAAAATTATATAGTCATAGGATCATTACAAGTTTTGATTGTTTCAAGACATTTATAAGCTGTGCATAACTCTTGCTCAGTGGCTGACAAATACAGGAATGTTATCAAAAAAAATAAAATGAATATTATCTTACCACAAAATTATATAGACTATCCTCAATTTACAGTAGTCTCAAATGAACAAGGTCTGGCCCTGGTAAGGACAATGTAAAAAGAGCATACATCAAGAGATACCAATCTCAAAGTGATGCTGCAGACCTTTTATCTGGATAACAATGTGTGACACAATATTTTCATGATAAAGGACAGCTGTAATCCCCAGAGAGCTATTAGCCATATATTTACAAGGGAAAACAATGTATTTTCTACAATATTTTTGCTGTTAATTTCCAGTGTTCAAAATGCTGTGCAATAAATGTAATTTATTTTAACATCTAATCATTTCACCAGATAAATCACCATCAAAATTTAAAAATAGCTGCAATGGGACATCAAACCATCCACAAAACATTCGACCTACAATTTGTCCTGCCTGCAAGATATGCTGGGGTAAAAGTGCCACAGATACCTTAGATAAGAGATGCCAAATATAAGATAGAACTCAGGGAATCCTGCAGAAAATGGGTAGGAAGATTTTTAGGAGCCAGAGGGGTCAAGGACACAACAAAAAAACTCACAAAGTCAACTATCCTGGACTAATAACAGCTTACAGAGATGGAAAAACAACCAGGGAGCCTGCATGGGGCTGACCATTTGAACATTTTTTACAAATATGTAGCTTAGAGTTCTTATGTGATTCCTAAAAGAGAGAATAGGATCTGTTTCTGATACTCTTGCTTTTTGTTCTGACCCTTTTCCTCATATTGGGTTGCTTTGCATAGTCCTTTTTCTTAAAAATGCTTTTATTAATGTAGACTTAGAAACATAAAGGAAAAATATCTTTTAAAACTTGGAATTTATAAAATATCAAAGCCAGAATAAATTACAAATAATTAAATGATTCTATGTACAGTACCTCAGATATGTTCAATGAAATATATACTTTGAATTTCGAAGCCAAGTTTCTTTTTTATTTTAGTAGTTTTTTATCTTTTTTTATTGGATATTTTATTTATTTACAATACAGATGTCATCCCCTTTCCCTATTTCCCCTCCCTAGAACCCCCTCTCCCATCCCCCCTCCTCCTTTATGCTTTTATATCACTTTGATTGCATGCATGTATTAAGGTCAGTTCTAGGTTGAGGGTCTAGCAATACAATAGATGCAAATAGTCAAGGAACAAGCAAGACAATAAACACAAATAGTCAAAGAAAAGCAAGGCATTAAACACAATTACATGAACACTCCCGTGATCACTGTTTGTAAGAGCTTATCAGGATGATCAAAATATCTGAGCCTACTTCCCTGTCCTAGCCCAAGGTCATTTTCATGTCTGAAGCCTACTTCCTTGTTCTAGCCTAAAATCTTGCCCAGTCTTAACATACGAGACGAGGTACTTAGTCTTATTGCAACTTGATATGGCAAGTTTGGTTGATACCCATGCCAGGTCTGGCATGGCTGCAGAAAGGACAGTGTGACATGGTTCCTGCTCCTAGAGCAGAGCCAGCTGTGCATAGGTCTCCTCCAGTGCTGATAGCTGTTGTAAGTATAAGGTTTGTTTGTATAATAATGTACATATTTCACTTTCTGTTCCTCCTTTGGAGTACACTTTGCATACTCCCTGTCAAGGTTATAATGACTCCATAATAATCAGAAACAACACACTTTTGAGAAGTGAGACTGTGTCTCTGTAACACTGAGACCTTCAGGACAGCCCTTAAGGCTGTTCCTTACAGGTTTTCTCAACTATGTAAAATATAAGAATGCAATATGAATTGTATCAGGGGCTTCATGGACTTGAAAGTACAGAAGCAGCTGCACTAATGAGTTTGCCTGTTCAGAAAGAACCCAGATGTGGTGGCACAAGTCTTTAATCCCACCATTCAGGAGACACAGCCATGTGGATCTCTGAAATCAAGGTCTACACAGCATGTTCCAGGGCAGCCAAGCTTAGACACAGAAGGAGTTGGGAAACAAAAAGCTGGTGATAATATAATAGAACAATGAGGCTGTGTCCCAGCTCCAGGAAGCAGCAGAACACAGCAGCTTAGGTCCTGTGGCTCTGTCTTTAGAGTCAAGGGGTTAAAGTCATCAAATGCTGATGCATGGGATAATAAAAAGGGAACCTAGGGTAAAAATTGAATTGACATCCAATTCCTAAGGTAGTAGCTTATGCAAAATAAAAGACTGGGATTTGGTCCGAATCATTTGTCTTCTGCTGACATTCATCCCTTCCTCAGGACCCTCTTTCAAGCTGAAGCAGGTCCATGGGATATCCCTGGGAGGTCTACTCTTTTCTTAAGGGAAATGGACGAGAAGGTGTGGATCTGGGGGTAGAGGAGAGGTAGAGAAGGGAGACTGAAGAGGAGAGGAGGAATGTAATATATGAAAGAAGAATTTATAAATAACAATATGTATATTATTGTTAACATCATTATAATTGAAATCTGTAATAGATATAGCTGTGTAACTGTCCCTGGGAAGACATAAGCAAATGTCTACCAATCTAATAAGGCATAAATAACACACCAATATTTGGTCTAAGCACATCTAGCTTGGGGAACTGGCAAGTTTGCCCCCTATCTGATTTGTCTTCTTTGTCCTCTACTTTATCTCCTTTCACTTTTAAAACATACTCTACTATCTTCTCTTAGGTCATTCTTTAAAGTCTGTAGTTTCCTACCTACAAGTCCTTTTCAAATTACCTGACCTCTGCATACAACCTCAAGTAAATGTACATATGTAAAAAATTAGAAGCAAAGGTCTACATTTGTGAGAGAACTTGGGGATTCTTTATTCTTGTTGTTTGATTTTTGTTTGTTTGTTTTGTTTCTGTCTTCCAGAGCCTGGGTTGACTATCTTAACACAGTGAGACAAGCTGACTCCATGTTAGGCTTCAAATTGACAGTTCAAGAGACTAGGCCTAAACCTCTATTTTCAAGAACCAGATAAGTCTATTCAAGCCAGTTACAGAAAAACAAACAAACAAACAAACAAACAAACAAAAACAAACCAAAACAGGCATCAGGCAGCCAGCCACTGAGAAACTGCCCTGACATTAGAAGCTGACTGAGGCAAGGACAATGGGTCAGCAACAGTTTCCAGACTTTCCTAGAGACAGTTTCCAGCCCCGCCCCCATAGCCTTACAATGGTCCTAAAATGCCATAGAAATAGAGACAAGATTAAGATAGAAGTCACCTAGGGTACCTCCATCTTTGTAGATGATAGATTCCAGCATACTAGACTTCTTCAAAATAAGACACTCTTTACATTTATATACTATTTGAGTCTAGGATATCACCAACATTTGTCATTTTTTATTTTTAAATTTGTCTTAATTGTAAGAGTATGCCTGGATACCTGAATATACGTACATGTATAACATGCAAGCAAAACCCCAAAGCATCAGTAGAAAGTGCCAGGTCCCTTATAACTGGAGTTACAAGTAATGAGCCATCATAATGGTGCAGGGGAAACAAACCTGGGTCTTCTGAATAAGTAGTTGATGCTCTTAACTACTGAGCCATTTCTCCAGCCTATCATTTATTTTCTTGATGTGAGGAAAAGTCTCAAAACAATTGTAATTTGAATTCCCCTAATGGCAAAGTATACTGGTTAGTTTTAAAAATACTTATTAGCCATTTATGTTTTATTTTTCTTTTGTAAACTTTATTTAGCTCATTTTTCATTAATTGATCAGCAGTTGTGTTGCTCTTTTTTGTTTTGCATGACATTTAATTTTTGCAGTTATTTATTCCAGATGGGGCAATACAATATTCTAAAAACTTCTCTTACATTCTAGAAGACTGGGGTATTTAATAGGTCTCAGAGTCAGAGTTAATAATTCAGTAACTTAAGACTTAAAATGGCTAACCTACTGTGTACTCAACTGACTTTAAGAGAACTATGTAATAAACTACTTTACTTGTCCTATGTTTCTCAAGTTATCAATTTTTTCATCCTAAATTAATGTATAGCCATCTGTGTCTTGCTTTGTGTGCTCTTCCATGTTCCTGATCCAAAGTAATGTATGTGTAGCATTTGCTGGAAGCACTAAATGCAGGAGTTGAAAGTAAGTTTCTAAAATCTACCATAAATGTTTAAAACAGTCATTTATGGATATTGGTTGATAAAAATTGATGTTTCTTCCTTATCTGGTCAGCTGGGATCAGTTGGAGGCGGTGACTTAATCCTTTCTAAATGTCTGCTAAAGATTTCTATATTCTATCCTTCGCTTGTATGATGCTTTCTATGCTATTTAATACAGAGTAAATCCCTTTGTTAGGAACACACACACACAGAGACTCATACCACACACAAAAGCACTATTCACACAGTTGATAAAACAGGCACACATAGAGATAGACACACACAGACACAGGGACAACAGATTCTTCACATGACAGATTTTGGTAATTACAATTAATCTCTATCTGAAGTATAGTTGGCATCTTCTTTAAATACTATATAAGTTATGTGATTCCTTTTGGTAGTACAGACATTTCACATTACTTCTATCAATCAAGGAATATTTTGATATAAAAAATAATCCCATATTAGAAAATGGAGCTATAATGTGATTGCTACATGAATCTCAACTCTTTAGAGCTGTCCAGTCTGCTGGACACACTGATATGTCATATGTTAAATTATACCCTCTAGTTACTGGAATTTCTCATTATGCTAGTGTTCAATACAGTTGTATCCTGGCTCCTTTGCCATTACTTTCTGAGTGTATTTCAAAGTAATCAATAATGGCAGAGGTACATGGCACAGGACCTGCTTCTAAGCTCCTGCATTCCTCTCTCTCTCTCTCTCTCTCTCTCTCTCTCTCTCTCTCTCTCTTTCTCTCTCTCCTCCCAACTCTGCCACTGGCCCTGCTATGTTTTGAATAGGTGTATACTGCTGAAATGCTATTAAGACTTGGTATTTAAAGTTTAAAGTAAGATTAGGTTGCAAGAACTGAGCTTTTTTGGGAAATACTGGTGTTTTAATAAAACAAGTCCCAGAGAGCTGCCATTCTCCTCTGCTATGTAAGGACCCAACTACAGAGTAAAGTGTATAAGGTGGAGAGTAAGCCTTACCCAGACATCAAAACTGCTGGTAATTAGTACTTAGATTTCTATTCTCTAGAACGATGAAATATAATTTTCTGTTCTTTACAAATTAGCCAGTCTCGGACATTTTGTTACAATAACTGTAACGGTCTCAGATAGGCTGGCCAATAGATCATGATTTGCCTTTGCCTCTTCTTGATAATGTGTTTGTTCAATTATTGGGCCGCATCTTGCTCATTTCTGACAACAGCACATTTAGAGGAGTTTTCTGTAAACTGTGCTTTACTCTCCCCCTTTGCATTCTTTCTTTTCATTTATACCTCCTCTCTTTTTATTGCACATAGCCCCTTTAAATGCAGACTAGCCAGAAATCAAGGAATGGCTTTCAAACTCCAGGTGAAATGGGTGCATGATTAACATGCACATTTAACACATGTTGCTGAGTGTGACCCAAATGATTAATTCTGTGTAAATTGAGTAACCTTTTCCCAGGAGCTCTACTTTTTTGTCTTTAAGATTATTGTTTTCCTTACACTTCTCATCTTCCCACATAGCCCAGCAACACAATAAAAAATAATGTTGGGCTGCATTAAATTGCAGACCTTTTTAACCTCAAGAAAATAATGATCCAAATGATACTTTCAGAGCCCTAGAATATTGGCCACAGGTAAGAATGGCTGGCTATGTCCCAAATGCAGCATTTCTAACCAAATTCAATCATTGTCATAACCAAAATATGCAGATCCAGTGTGGACATTGGATTCTAAACTTACTTCTGTGGCATTTCTCACAGACTCTATGAAGTGTTTACTTTTGCTAAATGATGAAAGGCACCAAGGATGCCTTTTTTTGTTGTTGTTCTTTTCTATAAACTTGAATATTTACCAAAATGTCATCAGAGTACTAATTGTTTGCAGTTACTACAGTCATGACAATATTGATTTATATAACTATGAATACATTTTATAGACATATGACAAAAATCCTAATTGCATGTTTGTGGCTTTTCTCATTTATAGAATATTTTTTGCAAATAAACCCCCAAAGTCCTATTGTTTCTACAGAAATCTCCTAAAGTACAGAAACTAAATGGCTTTGCACAAATTCAGTCAAGTATATATTAGTCACTAAAAATACAAACTTTTTTACCAGAGAAAATTCTTAGAATTATTCCTTAATTTAATTCTATTTATATGACTATCATTCCTCTGCATTTAATTTGTGAGAACAGGCAGAGTGAAGTAATAACTTAGCTGTTCCCTCCTTTCTTCTTCCACCAGGGATTCTTGCTGCATACCATTAATTAACCTGAGGAGACTGATTTCATCAGATATCTTTCGCACAAATGCTCCAAGAGTACACTATTTCCTGAATCTATATAGCCCAAACTCCTTTTCATATTCTTATCTTAGAAATCTTGACTATAATAACCATCTCACTGTAAATACTCAAGGAGACTTATTGCAAGAGACTTTCATACTGTACATAGCAATCTAATGACTATAATCTAGTGTTCATGTTGATATGTATGTTTTTCTAGATATGTATATACACCTGTGAAAATGCATTTAGAGGCCAAATGTAAAACTCAGGTGTCATTTTTCATGAGCCACCAACAGTTTTTGGGTACAAAGTCTTCTATTAGATTAGAGTTCCACAAGAAGTCTAGCTGGTTGATGAGCAAGCCCCAGAAATATACCTGTCTTTGTCTCCTCAGTACTAGATTTGTAAGCGTATGTCACCACATCAACATATTTGGCTTTTAAAACATATGTTATAGTATTGAATTCAATTTATTTACTTACCGAGACATATCTTTAATCCCATATTTCTTATTTATAATCACATGTTATTTTCAACATTATCCAATTCCCTCTCTCTCTCTCCCTCTCTCTCTCTCTCTCTCTCTCTCTCTCTCTCTCTCTCTCTCTCTCTCTCTTTTATAGCCAGTAGAAGGTCTTTATTCCAGCTGGGACCACACCCAAGTGTTTCAGGACCCAAGTTTAGCCAAACCATGTTTGTTTAAGGGTTATCCAATACTATCTCTTAATATGATTTATATATATGAATGGTATATATTCCTATTATTCTCATTTGCCTCTTTCCTCATGTATACCGAATCAAACTCAGACTGAATAAGCCAAAAAATTTAACACTATTAAGTAAATTTGAAAACTCTATAAATCAGAAAGCTTTAACCTAAAAAAATGACTACACAATATTATAAATTTAAATTGTATCTTTTTATTCATTAAAGCATACTACCAACAAAGCTTATAGGTCAGTCTCTACTTTGACTGTTGTTTATTGTAATACCAAAAAATATGCTGACAATGTGCACATTGAGGAGAACTGAAACAATGAGGATGCTAGCTATCCATAGCACCAAAAACATTGAATTTGGGTGGGAAAATAAATCACTAAATAGATGTTAATCATCATAATAAATTTAAAAATTATCAGTGGGTAGCAAGAAGGCATCCAGTCTACTCGACACTGCTATATCAATCTGTCTACCAGTTTTTTCAGAGGGTAAAATTGAAATGATATATTTCCTCTAGCTTTCATTAAACTTTCATAAGCTCAATGATCCCCAATAATGTATATCTTCATTGGTTGACCAATTGCTTATTTTTACATTCTATCAGTAAGCATATTTTGTATTTACTAGCAATAACTCTAAATATTTCAGTAGCTCACAGTCCATTAGATACAATTAGCATAAAATGTCCGCAGATGACAAAATAAAAATTAAGTTATTAGCTAATCAATCAAAGAATATTGCAAAGAGGGCAGAAATGGAATGAAAACAATAGTCCCGTGATGGCAGGTCAAGGAGGAGGGACTGTGTGAGCGAGCCTGGCTGATTGGTTTCATAGCTGCGGAGAGAATGCTAGAATTACAGTATTGTTTTGTAATCATTGCTTCTGAAAAGGGAGATTTTATGACAGTGGAGTAATTTAAGTAGAATGTTCCAGCATGGCCTCAGCCTCTTCCTCTGTCTCTTTGTTCTCGGTAGCAATATAAGTATAATGTACATGCAGTAATTATCATTGGAGATATGCATGCAGTAATCTGTATGTGGTTACATTCACCACCACCCACTTTAAACTTCTGAAGACAACCTCCCGAATGAGACATTAGGACCTGTTCCTCTCAGTATGCAAGTCTTCAAAAGGGAGCCATATCTGCCAGAGTAAACAGCTTCTGGTATCCTCTGATCAAATCTCTTACTCTTGGCTTGCTTATTCTTATTCAAGCTCTGCTAGCTTTGTTCCAGGCTTAGGACAGGCTCACATAGGAGGATGAGATTTGGGAGTTTTATCTTCTGCAGGTTTATTTCTCTAGGTACCTCAGTGAAGAGTTTTTATAGCCTTCAAGTATTTGCTCAAATCTCTACTCTACACAGTGCTTCATCCTTTATATCCACACTTTATCCTAGCTACCAGTCCATGTACTATCTGATCCTTAAACCTGCCACAATGTTTTTGGTATTTTTCTTTCTATGTATTTCATCGCTTCTTGCTAGAATTTTAAGATACATAGGACAGGAGTATTTTTATTTTCATTTTTGCTCAATAACTTATTCTAAGCTCACAAACAGAGTCTGAATGCAATGATTCCTGTGTCTATTTGTAAAATATAAGTTAAAGAAATGATCTGTAACTTGTTATTTTTGCTACAGAAAGGAAAAATAATGCCATACTCATCAGCATCTTAAGCATAAGGTTATATGTCTTTATTCCCATCTATGGCTAGGATTCAAATATCCTATCATTGTTTCAAGTATTTACTAAATACTAATGTCTGTTTTACTGAGTTATTATTTTTTAAGCTCCTATCTAAAATAATGAGGTTTATTGATGAGATTTCCACACATACATATTATTCTGCATTATTTCATGTCATTCTTCTGTTTCTTTTCTTTAATTTTTAATATTTATTCATTTTATGTAGATGAGTACACTGTCATTGTTTTCAGACACACCAGAGAAGGCATCAGATCCCATTACAGATGGTTGTGAGCCACCTTGTGGTTGCTGGGAATTGAACTCAGGACCTCAGGAAGAGCAGTTGTTGCCCTTAACCACTGAGCCGTCTCTCCAGCCCCCATTCTTCTATTTCAAGACTCTTATTTCCTGCTCCTCCACTCTTCTTAATTGTCTCATTCCATCACACTAATACTCACTGCTTCTGATCTCACAAACATTACCATTGTTCTGAGTTTTGTTCTGCCTTAAGGTCTCTTTCTTCACTCTCAACTACCATGCACCACATTTACAACAAACACACACACACACACACACACACCCTTGCATGCATGCAAATACATCACATTCACACATAAAGATTTATAATTTGTATCTGGACGGTATATATGGAAGGAGACACATGATACATGTCTAATTCTGCTTTACTTTTCTTAACATATTGGTAACAATATGTTAGTAAAAAAAAAGTCTATCTTTTTGGTAACAAGATAATCCACATCCACAGAAAATATACAAAAGAAAGAACTAGATAAGCTACCTTATATAAAAACCCCAATAACATTTTTATTATGTACCAAATTGATGGAATAAATTTTATATGACAAACAATATATATTATATTCTTGATTTTGATCTGCTTTTCTCTTATCACAGAGCTGATGATCCCTCCTAAAATAAGCTAATGCCTTTGCAGCTTAAAGTAGATTCACAAAAATGACATCATTCCAACATATCATAAATGAGACATGAATTGATTCTTTCTCTAATAATATTTTTGCCAGTAATAAAATCCATTCTTTCGCTTAAGCATGCTGAGAGTGTTTTGTGTCTCTTCATTTTGCTTTTCTCCCATAGAGTTACTGCTTTCCCACACTCTCCCTTTACAATGTAATTAAGTGCAAAGCTGTCCTGTTTTTCTCTTTATAAATTCTTCCTCCTTTGTTTTTATTTCTTTACTAACTTATTCTCTCATATAATATATCCCCTAGAGGAGTTTTCCACCAATCCTCTTATCCCAGTCCCCTGCTCCAAACCTCTCTCCACCACACTCAGGGGCAGACCTCCTAGGGATACCAAACAAACATGGCATATAAAGTTGCAGTAAGACCAGGTACCTCCTGTCACCTATTGAAACTGGACAAGGAAACCTAATAGGAGGCATGGGTCTCAAGTCTTTGGTTTGCCACTCTCACAATGCTGTGCCACTTTTACCACAGTATATCATGCTAGCAAGACAAATATTAGGTAGAAGATTTTGTGGCTGTTTTGGTGTCCCAGTCTTCCACTGGAAGTCGTGCCTATTAGAGGAGATAGAAGATCAGGGTTCGATGGTCCTATTACTAGGAATCTTAGCTATAATTATCCTAATAGATTCTTGGGAGTTTCCATTGCAGTAGGTTTTTACCTTGACTCTGAATTACCTACTAATTCCAGTTGTCTCTATCAGTACTATCTTCCTCCATCTACAGGAAGCTGATTCCTCTTCCTCCTGTATGCACTCACCCCCAGTCTACTCTCTTTATCTATTCAATTTCCCCTTCCCAAGGTTGGTGTAAAATCTTTCCACATTCTATAGGCTGACATTTTGTCTTACTGTGTTTATTGTTTTATTATTTGCCTTATGGAAGTTTTTCATTTTTATGAAGTCTCATTTATTGTTGATCTTAATGTTGTACTATTGGTGTTCTGGTCATGAAATTGTCTCCTGTACCAATTCATTCTAGGCTATTCTCTAATTTTTCTTCAGTTTCAGAGTATCTGGCTTTCTGTTGGTGTTTTTGATGTGCTTGGATTTGAGACTGGTCCAGGGTAATAGATATGGAGATATGTGCATTTTACTACCTGTCCATATCCAATTACACAAGCACCGTTTGTTGAAGATGCTTTCTTTATTGTATTGTACAATACTAGTTTCTTTATCAAAAGCCAAGTGTCCATAGATGTATGGATTTGCCCCTGGTTCTTTGATGTGATTTCATTGAACAACCTGTCTGTTTGCATGCCAATACCATGTGGGTTTTATGACTCTAGTTTTGTACTGGAGCTTAAAATCATGGGTGCTAACTCCAGAATTTCTTTTATTGTACAGGATTGTTTTAGCTATCCTACGTTTTGTTGTTGTTGTTGTTTCATATAAATTGATTATTGTTATTTCAACATCTGTAAAGGATTGTGTTGACATTTTGATATAGATTACCTTTAATCTGTAGATTGCTTTTTGTAGGGTGGCCATTTTTACTATGCTAATTCTATAGAACCATGAGCATAGAAGATATTTCATTCTTTTGATATTTTCTTCAATTACTTTTTTCTAAGACTTGAAGTTCTTATAATATGGATCTTTAACTTGCTTGGTTAGACTTAGTCCAAGATATTTTACATTATTTGTGGCTATTGTGAAGTATGTTGTTTGCCATTTGTCATTTTTATATAGGAATGCTACTAATTTTTTTTTAATTTAATCTTGTATCCAGCCACTTCATTGAATGTGTTTATCAGTTGCAGGGTTTACTGGTAGAATTCATGGGATTTCTTAAATATACTATCATATCATCTGCAAATAGTGATATTTTGACTTGCTTTCCTATTTACATCACCTTGATCTCTTTTAAGGTTGATGTTCTTTTTTTTTTTTTTTTTTTGAGACAGGGTTTCTCTGTGTAGCCCTGGCTGTCCTGGAACTCACTCTGGAGACCATGCTGGCCTTGAACTCAGAAACCGCCTGCCTCTGCCTCCCAAGTGCTGGGATTAAAGGTGTGCACCACCACCGCCCGGCTGAGGTTGATCTTCAATAAGTTTTCTTATTACTTTAGCTAGAATATCAAATAACGTATTGTATAGATATGGAGAGAATAGAATTTTTCTGTGCTTTTCACTGATTTTAGTAATATAGCTTTTTTTCTTATCACTTAAATTGATAGGCTTGCTGTAAATTGCTTTTATAATGATTAGGTAGATTCCTTGTATTCATGTTCTTTCCAAGACTGTTATGAAGTTGTATTTTTTGTCAAAGGCTTTTTGACCATCTATTGAGATAATATTTTTTTGTTTCTTTGTCTTAATTTGTTTATATGGTGGATTACATTGATGGATTTTTGTATGTTGAACACCTCTGTATCACTGGAATGAAACCTACTTGATCATGGTTACATTTTGATATGTTCCTGAATTCAGTTTAAAAGTACTTGATGAACATTTTTGCATCAGTGTTCATGAGGGAAATTGGTATGTAATTATCTTTCTTTGTTGAGTCCTTGTGTGCTTTGGGTATCAGGGTGACTGTGGCCTCAAAAAATATATTTGGCAACGTTTCTTCAGTTTCTATTTTGTGGAATAATTGAGGAATATTGGTGTTTGCTCTTTTTAGAAAACCTGGTAAAATTCTGCACTAAAACTAACTGGACTTGACTTTTTTTTTTTTTTTTTAGACTTTTAATGTCCTCTATTGTTTCCGTAAGAGTTTGTAGGATGTTTACATTGTTGATATGATCTTGATTTAAATTTAGTAAATGGGATCTAGCAAGAAAATTGTTCATTTTTTTTCAGATTTTCCAGGTTTGTGGAGCGCAGGTTTTTGAAGTCTAATCTAATGATTCTATGAATTGCCTCAGTCTGTTGGTAGGTCCCTCATTTCGTTCCTGATCTTGTTAATTTGGATATGGTTTTTCTGTCTTTTCCTGGGTTTGGATAAGCATTTCTTTATCTTACTGATTTTTTCAAAGAATCAACTCTTTGTTTAATTGACTCTTTATATTATTTTCTTTCTATTTATCTCAGCCTGAGTTTGATTATCTGTTGCTGTCTATTTCTCTTATGTGCATTTAATTCTTTTTGTTCTAGAGCTTTTAGGAGTGCTGTTAAATTGCTTTTATGAGAACTCTCTAATTTCTTGATGAAGACACCGGGTACTTTGAAATGTCCTCTTGAAATCACTTTCATTGTGGCCCATAAGTTTGGATATGTTGCACCTTCATTTTCACTAAATTCTAGAAATTTTAAATTTTCTTATTTCTTTCTTAAACCAGTAGTCATTGAGTAGAGCATTGGTCAGTTTCCATGAATGTATAGGCTGTTTTTCTGTTGTCATTGAACTCCATCTTTAGTCCATGTCGTCTGTTAGGATGAAGGAGGTAATTTCAGTATTCTTCAACTGAAAGTTAAGCTTTAGCAATCATTCCTTTACAAACATGGGCACCCTTGTATTTGGGGCATAGATTTTCAGAATTGAGGCATGTTCGTGGCATATTTTTCTTTTGATGAGTATTAAATGTCCTTCTCCATCTCTTTTGATTAATATGATTTGTAAATGGAGTTTGTTATATATTAGTATGGCTACAGCAGCTTGTTTCTTGGTCCCATTTGCTTTGGAAACATTTACAAACTCTTAACTCTGAGATAATATCTATTTTTAAAGTTGAGATGCAGAAAGATGAATTCTGGTTTTGCATCCATTCTGTTAGCCTGTATCTTTTGAGGGAAGAATTGATTCCATTGAAATTGAGAGATATCAATGGCCAATGATTATTAAGTTCTGTTATTCCATTGTTGTTGGCAACTGTTTGTGTGTGTGTGTGTGTGTGTGTGTGTGTGTGTGTGTGTCTGTTTCCTTTGGTTTTGCTGAGGTGAGATTATTTATTTCCCATGTTTTCATGGATGTGGTTAACTTCTCTGTGTTGGAGTTTACTTTTTAATACCGTCTGTATGGCTGTGTTTGTAGATTAATGTTATTTAAATTTGGTTTTGTCATAAAATAATTTGTTTCTCCTCTTACGGTGATTGAATGTATTCCTGTGTACAATAATCTGGGATGGAATATGTGGTCTTATAAACTGTACAAGACTTCTGGCCAAGCCTATCTGGTTTTTAGAGTCTCCACTGAGAAGTTGGGTGCAGTTCTAGTAGGTCTGCTTTTATATGTTATTTCTTCTTTTTCACTTGCAGCTTTTAGTATTCTTTTCTTGTTCTAAATACTTAGTGTTTAATTATTATGTGGAGAAGCATTCATTTCTGGACTTATCCATTAGATGTTCTGTAAGCTTCTTGTACTTTTATAGATATTTCCATCTTTAGGTTAGGAAATTCTTTTCTATAATTTTGTTGACAAGTTTTTACTTCTTCCAATTTTATTATTTTTAAGTTTGGATTTTGCATAGTATCCCAGATATTCTAGATGTTTTATGTCAGGAATTTTTTTAGATTTAGTGTTTCCTTAGACAGATGTTTCCATTTCTTCCATCAATGCTTGAGATTCACTCTCCAATCTATTGTAGTATGTTGGTGATATTTGAATCTGTAGTTCCTGTCATGTATCTAGATTTTTAATTTTTCAGTTCCAGAATTTCCTCAATTTGTACTTTCTTTATTACTTTGATTTCCATTTTCATGTTTGAAACAGTTTTAACACTCAGCTCTTTGTTTGTTTTGTTCTTGGCTTTCTTTATAGTATTTATTCATTACTTCCAGTTGTGTGTTTGTACTTTGTAGCAGAATATTTTCCCCACTATAGTTTACAAGAAGCTCGGTAATTTGGGAGGAGTTAATGTGGGAGGAGTAAAGAGAGGAAGAGGAGCTAGGAGAAGGAGAAATTTAGGAGCCATCAAGAATCACACATGCGTCAAGAGCAGTCCTGGGTAACAACTTATATCAAGGTTAGTTAATTGGCTAACACTTCTAATTGTGTGGGCATCTTGTTAATTGAGCATTACCAAATATCTAAAGCCTTTGTATAATCTTTAAATGTTAGAGTCTCATTTCTACTGGGTACTACATGGATGACAGGATAGTCTGGGCTCAACCAAGCATTGTGGAGACAGTGTGGTAGAATGGCAGAGCCATCTTCCATGCTGGCATCTCATGGGTGCAAGGGCCAGTGCTTTGGCCGGCATGTGGTCAGAGTTGAGCAGTAGCAGGAGCACGCTGCCACTCTTGACCTCAGGCCTTGTCCAGTCAGGAATAGCAGACACATAACAACAAGATAGTTTGGGTGCTGCCATTTTCAATATTAACCACAACAGTATTTTCCTAAATTTCCTTGAGATTTTTATTTATTTCTTCCTTAAGAATTTCAATCACCTTCAAAAAGTTGGTTTTTGTACAGGAATTTTAATCCAGCAACATGACTGCTCTGGCAAGGAATAACATCCAAAGATATGATCTAGGAGAAATGCTAACACACCATACACATTTAATGCCTCTAGCAGGAATACTGATACACTCTTAGTTTATATATTTGATCCATGTGGCTTGAATACAGACACACTTTTACTATACTCTTTAAATTCCAGACAATGGCATCTAATTGTCAGCAGACAGATGGACAAATCTGAGAATGATTTAACAGAATGAGTCAGAGATAGGATACATCCAATTCTCCTAAGAATGGCCATGATAGAGGCTACTTCAAGAGCAGTGAGGTGAGAGAATTCAATACAATTCAAAGGAATACAATTTAGTTCAGTGAGGTTCTGTGAGGTTCAGATGAGTGCAATTGATCTCAGTTCAGTTCAGACCAGAGAAGTTGAGTTTAGAGCACTTGAGTTTGTAGAGTTTAGAGGCAGTCGTTTAAAGCAAAGAAATTCAATCAGAAACCAAGAAACGCCAATTTGAATCAGTCAGCTTGGAAAAGAGTTTGAACCAGAACTTCTAGTTGAACCATCCAGCCAGAGTTTAGAAATTGCTAGAAAGAATGAGTTTAATCAGCAGTAAGTCTTGGAATTTAAAATATTTTAAGCCTATGATGTTAGCAGACAAAAGCTAGAAACTGAAGCATTCAAGGTCTGGGATGGCAAAAGATTAGATTATATGGAGGCTAGAAGCTTCCAGGTCTAGGCTAAGGATAGATAGAAATACTCTAGGCTCAGCCCAAGCCATGCATTTGTAAAGTTTGTGAGCAGCTCTCATCTCATTGCTTTATCCAAGGATATAAAACAAACATTGACATTACAGGTTTAAGTTCTTTTTTCTTCTACTTCAGTTCTGTTGAAATATTCAGGGCTTGCTGTAATAAGACAACTGGGTTCTGGAGGTAACATTATGCCTTTGCCGTTGTTTCTTCTTTCCTTAAACCGGCCTCTAGATATCTGGGTTTGGAATAATTAAAAGGGTTTAGGTATTTATTTCTGAGTTTGGCTTTGTTGGATATCTCTTTTGTTCCTTAATTTTTGTTTTCTCTCTGGTCTTCAGTTCTATGTAGACTGGGCTTCTCCCAGTCTATGTGGTTTCTCTAATTGAACAGGAAATCCCAGTCACAGTTGGAGGCTTGGGAAAAGAACTAGGAGGATGTAGGACACATAGAAGACACAGAGGTAGAGTGGGAAGGATTCAGGAGTAGGCAGCCTACCGGACTTCTCTCAGTCCATGAGGTCTCTATTGGGGCAGGAAGTCTCTGTTCCATACTGGTCACTGGTAGAGCAGAGAGAGTCTCTACCTAGTTAGGAACTGGGGTATAACAACTAGTAGTGGTGGGGGCTGGCAGAAGCTAAGAAATAAGGAGTTTTCAGGGAAGGCACCCTACATGGACTGCACTCAAAGTCAGCTTGGTCTTTAGTACAGTAAGGAGTCTATGCCCTTGTTGGAGGCTGAAACACAGCAAGTAGAAGGGTACAGGACTGAGGATAAGGGTAGGAATGCTGAGATAGTAAGAAAGAGAATATACAAGTCCGGGCAGAGGACAACTGTAGTAGTTTGAATATGCTTGGCCTAGAAAGTGACACCATTTGGAGGTATGGCCTTGATGTAGTAGGTATAGCGTTGTTGGAGAAAGTGGGTCAGTATGGGTGGGAGCTTTAATACCTTTGTCCTAGCTGCCTGGAAGCCAGCCTTCTCCCAGGTGCCTTCAGAGAAGAGGTGGAACTAACTGTTCCTTTAGTCCCATGTCTTCCTGGAAGCTGCCACACTCCCTCCTTGATAATAATGGACTGAACCACTGAATCTGTAAGCCAGTCTCAAATATTGTTCTTTATAAGAGTTGGCTTTGTCATGGTGTCTCTTCACAGCAGTAAAACCATTAGCCATCAGGCTACCTGGAATTCTCTCTTTTTCTGGGACCCAGATGCAAACCACAGACTGTGGTCTTTTCAGAATTTATCTGCCATGTTTTCTTTGTGATATGCTTACTCCATATAAAAGATACACTTGTTTCACGGTAGTGGGATGTCTCAAAAGTTGAAACCAAGTGCCTCCTATGTCTCATTATGAATTTAATCCATAGAACTGATGAAAGAAGAAAGCCAACTTTTCAAAGTTAACTTCCACTTATGCATTTATGATGCTGCACACATCATCAACATATGCATGTCTACACAGAAAGAGAGATGAATACACACAGAATAATAATTATATTAGCAAAATATGTTTAGTTAAATTATATTACTATACTATTATTAGTATAATAAATATATCAATAACAACAATAATGGTGAAGACAATAATATATAAAAGTGGAGACAGGGACTGAAGTGAAATTAAGGGGAGACTTAATGAAAATGATATATATGAAAACTTGATGATATACGTATCTCTTTGAGGAGATACAATAATATGTAGGAAAAGTTTATGTATACACATACACACACATACAAACACACACACACACACTTGAATTTGCACAGATGCAAAATCCCTGTGTAGATTACACACACACATACACACATACATACAAATTTGAACAAAAGTATCATACCTGTTGCTCCTAATATATGTGTATTATTGAATGAACATCTCAGTTCTAGGCATAGGGTACTTTTTTATGAGGTAGGGAGGTCCTAGAGGCACCGGAAACACCACAGACTTTTACCTCAGTCTTCATTGTTCATCATGACTAGATAAGAAACTATTGCTGAAGACATAACTCACTTTGGATGCAATGAATAAATAAACCAACTTTGAATGGACCAGGAAATTTTTTCCTGATGGCTACCTTACATAGTGCCAGACTGTATTATGAAGACTTCTGGAGGGTAAAATAAATCAAGATTTTACAGTGAGTGTTCCAGTACAAACCTATATGACAGGATTCACCCATGAGACAAGAGTAGTATAAAAGTTATAGGATAAAACAACTACTTTCTAATTGGATATGAGGCATGCACTGTAGGCTGGATTTCCTATCTGGTGCAACAAATCTGGTCAAAATCCCATGACAGGGAAGATCATATATCTATAGAGGAACTTATGGTTGTTCTATGTTAAATGTTCATGTTACCAAACTTCTTTCTAATATCTATGCTTATGCCCTTCTATCTGTGGTACTCTCAACTTTGGTCACAGAAATTTCTTCTGAAAACAGTCAGTGGCTAATGAAAAAAACTTATAATTAGACAAAATGACAAAAAAACATAATGTTGAGGGGTCAGCTGTGGATGTGTTATATAATAACCTCTCTTCCCCTCAGGTTCTGAGAACATTGATGAAAATTGAAAGGAAGGAAATAAGAACTGGCACATAGAGAGATGATCTGGGAAATGCACACTTCTGAGTATGGCTTGGCTAGTGCAACCAACTCATGACAGCTGTGATTACCCACACAAGATTAAACTAGTCAAGACTCTAACATAGATGGAAGAAGGTGTCCCAAGTCTCTACCTCTGTCAAAGGAGCAATAAGCAGTTGGTGTATACTAAAGGAGAGGGAGTATCTCACTTTGAGGCATGTGGCTGCTAGTGGGTTATTCATGCCCTTATGTTTGACCCACACCCATGAGTATATTACCAGCACTAATAGGGCCCAAATGTTTATTAATAATAACAAAAAGAGGACATGGAATTAGAAAAGGTGAAGTGAAGTGGGAATGCTTCAGAGTTGTGGGCGAATTTGTTGGGTGGCTATGCTCAAAACACATTGGAGAAATGTTTGGAATTCCCAACAAATAAATAAAATATCACTAATTAAAAAGAAAAAATATATTAATTTCCATTAGAATAGTATCATTGATGCAGTGCAATGGGTGATTTTCAGGAATCGCCTATTTTTCTCAAATTTTAGTTTGATTGTTTTGATTGTTTAATTTCTGATTGGATTTGGTTTTTGTTATTTTTTAGAAGAGTTCCATCTATGTCATCAGAGATAACCTCACACACATGATCACAAAACCTGTTTCCCTGAGTCTCGTGCATGCTGATTATAAGTATGGAATACCAAGTTTGGCTTCCATAAGATTTATAGCACTACCCATCACACACTGTATAGCTATAATGTGTTTTTAAAAGTGGGATGTTTTCAATGCCTTTTTTTCTTACTACATTCTGTTATACAATTCAGTTTTCTGTTTTATCTGAATTTCTTTACCTTATAATTTAATAATTTAAGTTTAAAGAGTTTAAGTCACCACTATGACATTTTCTTAGAATATATTTTTATGATTTTGAGAAACAAACACACACACATACATGCATACACACACGCACACACTCACACATGTACTACTCATGCATTTCTATCTGTATGTATCTTATATGGGGTTATATAATCTTTTTTCTGCACTGCTAAATTGTCATATAAAATTTTTTTGTTTGGTTTTATGTAAATGTAACTTTCATTTGCCAGATGAAATTGTAATTTTAAAGAGGCTTACTGCTGAATAAGTTCACCTTTTCTAGTTCTTTCTGAACTTTGCCTGGCTGGTTCAACTCAGTTGTTCTGGCTCAAACTCCTTTCCAAGCTGACTGATCAATCTTGCTTGTCTCAGCTTCCAACTGAATAGCCCTGCTTGGCTTCAAACTAACTCTGGCAATCTGTTCTAATCATCTGGCTCCTTCTCATTCACTGACTTTTTCATCTTCATCTGTAACCTGTCTCTGTAAAACTGTCTCGGCAAAACTGATTCTTCTGACCTGCAGAGAACTCACAAATGAATTCAGTTCCAGTGTACTTCCTGAACTGACTCGAGCATAACTGAATCCAATTCCATTCTCTCTTCCTCACTACTATTTGAGTAGCCTTTTTCCTATCTGTTCTCGTAAGAGTTGGGCATATCCTATCTGAGTCATTCTGTTAAATCTTTCTCTGCTTTGTCCTATTGTCTGTCCATCAATTAGACATGATTGTCTGAAATTTAAGGTACGTACTAAAGGCACATCTGTATTCTAAGTAGAGAGGCTAAAGGTGTATGGCTTGTCTGCATTCCAGCTGGATCATATCTTTGAATGTGATCTGTTGACATTGTATCCATGTTGTTGGATTAAAATTCCTCTACAGTTTTGCTTTTTTTTTTTTCCAGTTCTGGCTTCTTTTAGGTCATATAAAACTGTTTATTATTTTAATACTAAAAAAATGACACTAGTTCAAATGTTGACTTAATCAAGATACTTACAAATATTTTTATGGAATAATAGAGCTTATGTAAGAAAGTTGCATGAAATGGTAGCGACTTTTTAAGCTTTCTGAGTTTTTTTCTTCTTTATTCTCCTCTCTTAATATTTTCATTGTCATCCACAGTTAGGCCTATCTGTGGAAAGAAGACAAAAACATAACCATCACACAAATAAATAAAAAGATATTTTTTCACTAATGAAGATAGATTGTCCTGGTAGTTTCTTATGCAATGCAATTGATTTTATACATACTGACTTAATTATTATTCAAATATTTCAATCATTAATGAATCTTTTGACCTTTCTCTTTTGTCCAAGACATTTTACCACTAGAGCTTGGTTGCTTTTCCATTTAGAGATAAGACTTTAAAGCTATAAAAACAAATAGCTTTGCTAGTATTCAAGTGTTTAGACTTACTATTTATTTATCTGTATACATTTGAGCATACACAAAAATGAACATGTCTATATATTTTATCACATTTAAGACAACTAACCATTAAGATGTAATATATTTTATATCCTATTGAAAAAAAGAAAAAAGTTTGTTATACTCACATGCCATTAAATTAATGTAATATGTGGCAATACAAATTCATATGTACATCTATACATGATAATCTAGAAATAAAATATAACACTAGACAGCATAATTGAAATGAAAGTATATTACTTCCTTCTCTCTCTCTCTCTCTCTCTCTCTCTCTCTCTTTCTCTCTCTGTCTCTCTTTTAATGCAATAATCAACTTTATACAGAACATCAGGGTATTTATCCTCTGAGGGTTAAGAGGAATCTCATGAGGAAAGTGTATAACCAAAAGGGCAAGCCACAACTGGCAGGCAAGATGCACATGGTGGATGAGCTGCACATGGCAAGAACATGTTTTTCCATAGACGCAAACGAACATAGTAGAACAGGCTGTTGTAATGAATAATCTGAAGTAAACTCACTCTTATCCATTATGTCTGGGAGAAGTATGAAAATACATTCCACAAATTTTGTGCTTTTTAAGAAACTGAGGTCATGAGACTCAGATCTTGTTTTCTTGGAGTATTTTCACAAGCACACAGAAATCTTCTCATACAGATCCATTCTTACACCATGTTCTTACAAATGGCTTTTATAACTCCCAACAATATGAGTAAAAATAGAAAAAGTAGATTTCACTGCAGGAAAACAGGGTAGCTCCTACCAGTATTACCCAAAGTTCAATAAAATTCATTCACAACTCTCAATTTCTCTACCCAGAAAATACAATAAAATGTGCTTGAGTTGACCACAATTCTAATCTCTAAATTACATATTTTTTCTCCTTTATCAGCATTACATTAGTCTAAATCACCTGAATTTCACAAGTGAGTTATAATTACAATACTAAAAAGATTTTCTTCCCAATCTCATTTATTGTTAACTCATTGTATAAAATAATTCCCTTTTATTAGCTTAAATTTTATATCTTATATAATACATAAACAAATATAGATCACAAGAATAAAATTATAGTCATATGTGATATATCAGATTATTTTATATTTTTAGGATATTTATTATTTATGGATCAATATTTTCCATTTCAAATATAATCATTCTATCCAGCAAAGTTCCATTTTGGGGTTTTTACCAAAGAGAGGATGTTTTCACAATAAAAAAGGATTAAGTATCTTGGTTATTCAAGAAAGTTCCAATCAATGGTATCTGGTCATGATCCAGGATGTAAAATTATCCTGAGGTTTGGTGAATGCATGCTTTCTGGCACATGTACCTCAGCAGCAGGTTCTGTGACAATCATCCTGTACAATTCAAATTCTGTGATTAAATTCCCCTTTGGTGAAATGTCTACAGTGATTTCTAGAAAAAATATAACTAACATGATGATTTGTTTACTGGAAATAATGTGGAAATAATTCTTTTAAAATATTTTACTTTTCCTGAAGAGATTACTTTTTAAAGGCTTTTTTATTCTTTCAGTGAGTTCAGTTAAATTGAACCTGTGATACTAAAGATTGTTTTGTTCATACCATTTTATAGTGTACTGTACTTTCGTAATAAAAGCAAAAACAAAGGGTAAGCCTGGAGAGATTGCGCAAATGTCCAGAGTGCTTGCTGTTCTTTAATAAGACCTGAATCCAGTTCCCACCCACCCACCTAAGAATCTTAAAGCAATCTGTTAAGTACAGCTGCAAATCTAATTCCCCTTCTCTAATCCACAGGCACACACACAACCCTACAAACTGATACATATACATAAACATAATTAAAAATCAAATATTTAAAAACATAGCTATCAGTCATTTTTAAAAGAAAGTTAAAGATTTAGAAAATCTGCTGTAATTATCTTCTCTGTTGCATTATAAATAGTAAAGTCATCTTAGTCCCTGAGCCTTTCATTTTATTTTCTAGAATGAAAATTGAACAAATTAAAAATCTTGACAATAATCACAAAGGCCAAAACTAATCAATCTTGATTAATATCAATCAATTGATAATATCAAGAAATTAAACTCCATCCAAATGTATTTAAATATGACTATTAAATGCTTAGAAAATGACAAGGACATTTAGAAAATGACACTTAGAAAATGACAATGACATTGCTACAATTACTAATTCCTACAGAAGACATTGTTGTGAAGTAATTTATTCTCAAAGAACCAACAAGTGAGGGTATTCTGTAAATGAGGACAATCAGTGCCTGTAATGGGCAGCCTGGTCTCTGCAGATCTTTACAGACGAACAATTCCCTAGTTTAATAAGCAGATTTTAATTGTCTACATCCTTTCATGATTATTCCCAAAAGATGTACTTCATCTAGAAAAGAGGAAGAATTACTAAAATAAAAACTTTAATTTACATAACCAACTTAAGGGGAAATGTTTTTGTCTTGTCTTGCATATCATATCAAATCAGCCCATATAACAAAAGCTACTTTAGTGTTGTATTGATATTTACTTATCACTAGGCACTTTGGTGTTGTGTGGACAATTTGCATACCAATATGCTAGATTTAATTCAAATAACTGCCAAGATGCTATATCTCATTATCTTATTGAAACATCTCTGCGTATCACCATAGATTATATCACTAATATTGTAGTACAAATATACATCTCAATTTATTTGGGATAAGTTAAAATATTGTATTGAAGTAAATTAATACTTAAGTCATAATCATGATTTATTACCACATAAATATCAAGTCATTTGCCTTAAGTCATTGTTCATTTTGAATTTTCCAAGTTTTAATTAAGAATCAAAAAAATCACTTTTGGTTTTGGGGGCAAAGCCAGACATCAGTGTTGTATATTTCACCATGGATTTCATAACACAGTTTATCCTTATATTGACGATGTTTTTGGATAAAATTGAAAATGCATAATGTTAATGGGACAAAAACATTTAATGTTTAAATGTCATTTTATTTTGTTGCTATAAAATTTACTATTTAATGTCTTATTGCTTGTTTACCTTCTTAATGTCATGTGTACAAAGTAGTATAACCAGATATGTGAAGAAATCCAAATACAAATTGGATTATTACCAAAATCAGCTGTTTCAGTGAAAAGGTATGAGTTAATTTTAGTTGTAATTTCATAAATGTGCATGTTACCTAATAGGACATCATATCTACATTTGAACATGCTAATTTGTTGCTTTTTTTTCAGAAATAAATAAATATGTATATGTCACGCACTTCTCCCTACCCGCGGGAACAAAACACACTACACCCAGGTTCCCTCTCAGAGTGGTTTACTCAGGAGTCTCTGCAGCTTCGCAGAATCTTCACAAGTGACCCCGTTCCCCACCAGGCCAGGGCTTATATCTCTGTCAGGGCCAATCAGCATGTGCCACACGTCTCATCTCTCCATAGGCCCGCTTCAGATCCCACGAGATCTCCTCACTCAGGGTGCAGCCCCACTTGCCAAATAGGGGCTTGTTCACTCCATGGCTCTCGGGCAGCCGGCGCCATCTTAGGGCGGGGTCTTGAGCGCCCGACATATATATATATATATGGTACTAATATAAAGTCATAATCTATGTATTGAAGTTCCTATGAACACAGAAATTGTCTTCTCCCCTCTTATGCATGTTTCATGGAATTATGTGTCCTCAGGTTGAGTGTAGTATAAAAGTCACCTTTATTTCTTCAGATGAAGTGAAAAGATGAGAGCTGTACCCAAATTGTGTGAGTAGAGGGCGTGGGCCGAACCCAGACTGTTTGTTTTCTGTGTTCTAACTACCCTTAGGCCTAAGCTTGGGAACTTCTAGCCTTACAATCTAATCTTCCGGATTGACTGATTCTATCTGGCTTCTCTTGGCTTCTGACTAAATTTCTCTGCCTGGCCTCATACTAACTTTTGTAATATGCTCTAATCTTTTGCCTACTTCTTTCTCTGTCTAGTTCTGTCTTCAGGTGTTTCTAGCTTGTTCTCTCTGTAATCCGTAAAAACTGTCATACACACACTACACATTTTTTTTTCACTTCAGCTTCTCTTAAGTAACCTCTCTTCCTCTGCTGTTCTTATGAGTGTTGGGCTTATCCCATCTTTGACTCATCTGTCAAATCTTTCTCTGACTCATCACTTTTTCTACCCCTCAATTAGACTTTCAAACATAGTTACTTCCTTCTGCAAACTAACCCTGCCTTCACTGGTAAGGATTAAAGGTGTGAACTAAGGGCATATCGGTATTCTAGCCAGATTATACTGTAATCTAAGACGTGGCTGCATTCTGGCTGATCATATGTTTGAATATGATCCCTTAACAGAGCAGCCATGTTGCTGGATTAAAATTCCTCTACAAGTGTTCTGCAAAAGACATCTACTTTGCAATGGAGTTTCAATGTAGCCATACTTTAAGTTTTGTTCTGATAATTATTATGAGGAAACATTTCCAAAAGTTTTACTGTGTTTAAATATCAGACTCCAGAAGTTCAACCAGAACTATCTAAATAAGTCAACCTGAATGGAGTTTTATTTTTTGACTCTCAGCTGATGGCTTCACATTCAACGCTTATGCTTGCAAGGCACCCCACACTTCTCACTTTGCTTCTCAAGTGATAGAGTGACCAGTTTAAGGTTTTCTCCTCCCTTGGTATCTGGAACTTGCATCAAACACTTAAAGCAGTGAATCTACCCAACCTTAAACTGAATCTTACAAAAAAAATTAGGGGAAATAATCTGTTCTCTTTGAAGGTTCATTTTCTTAGATATTTTGCCTTAATAATGTGAAGCTAGTAAAACAGACATTATTATATTACCACCACATCAGATGCCAGAAAAATAGAGTCTCGTCAACACAGATAGTTCAATCACAATTTTTAACTCAGTAGCACATGTTGAGTATCAAAATACTTGCCTGCATTGTGTATTTCTGTCTCAGGATTCCTAAAAACTAGGTGTTACATTTTCATGTTAAAAACTAAGTGTCAAAGATACTATTGTAGAAAGATGGTTGAACTACTATTCAGATGCTCAACTTCAGAGACCGAGCTCTACAATGTTGCCAAGAACAGTGTCTTAAGAGTTCATTCTCAAAGACAGCAATATATCTTCATTAAAACAGATTTCTTTTCTTGCAGTTTTGCCTGGAGACCCACAGGTCAGGTGATACTAAAAGAAAAGATATATTTGATCTTTTCTAAGATCAAATCTGTGTTGACAAGATGCTTGTAAAAGACAGGGTTAGACAGACACTTGAGAAGAATTTCTGAATGGCAAAGCTCCTCTTAGCTAGGCAGTTTAAACATCATTCTCAGCTTGAGTAAATCTTAATGAGTTCCTTACTTATGAAAGACTCCTGATGGGTCTTTTTTTTATAATATTCATCTATCTTCGAAAACATACAACTACAATTTTCCTGTCTTAAAACCTTTCTGATGTAAATGTTCCTTGATCCAAGAGTGCCTTTCTTTAGGCTGTGAGAGCTATTCCTTTGACATATACTCATCAAGAAGAATAAATGTCCTGTTCGCCATGTATACAGAGGAACAGGAACGCAACTCTGTTAAGGAGCAATGAGCGAACACAGTTTGTTTTCTTACATTCTTCAGTGCTTTTCCATTGGGATGCCTAAACATTTAAAATATTCTCATTTTTTCCTACAGTAGATTTGAGTTCAAACCTCTTTGTTCTCTTACAATAGCCTTAAAAACATTGCTTTTGTAGCAAATGTTCACTGTAAACTTTTTCTCTCTTTATGTTACAATATTCAGGCCATAAGTGGTGTAAGTTACTTCCTTTTTCTTGATATACATAGTATTTCTGTAAAGGAGGAGTTGCAGGCATGTAAGTTCTAGGGATACATAGGCTATGATACAAAAAAAAAGTCTGCCTAAGCAAGACAAAAGCTACAGAACTGTTGTAGCCTCACTATCTAGATGTAAAATCTTGTGTTAGGGTTCTTGAATAAAATGAACTAGTGAGATCTAGATAACATATAGGAAAGAGAGATTTATTACAAGAATTGATATTGCTACAATCTGAGATGTATAATATTTATAGATACAATATGAGTTAAACCACATAATTACAAATTCTAAATATCATCTTCTTTTTGAAATTTGAAGAAATGAGTTAGTATTGAGACTCATTCCAGAGGATCCAGATATATAAGTCCAGAGCATAGAAGCCAATAAAAACAAGGACTCCAAGATCATATGACTGAAGATGAAGGTCTATGCCTAGTAAATAAAAGAAAGAAAGAGAATAGTTCTTCTGCTTTTGTTTTGCTCTGACTGAGCCTTTTGAAAATTAAGGCCAGCCCACGTTTGCAATTCTAAATTTCGTTAACCAGAACGGTTTAAATACATATCTTTTCTGAAAGATTCACATAGAAGTAACATTTGCTTACTGTCCAGACATTCCTTAGTTCAGTCAATTTTACATATAAAATTAGTTGACAAAAGCTTCACCACAACCTTCGATCTCTGCCTCACAATGGCAGGCATTATGTTACACATGCAAATACATTAGGCGCTATCTAGATATTGTAGGGTCAAAACAAATTTTGTTTGTTTTTGTTGTTGTGGTTGTCATTATTATTTTGTTTTGTTTTGTTTTGTTTTATTTTGGGAGAGAATCAAGGTATGATCATTTATTTGTTGGTCTTAAAGATTTATTTTTGATTGGGCTCAGATTTAGAAGTAGAATCTCTCAAGATCAGCCTGTTTCTTTTATCTATCAGTTTGTGGAATTTTTCTTTGGCCTTCTTCATTTTTGTGGCCAAAAGTTTAACATATTCTGAAGCCTCCTCCTTATATCTCTGAATGTGTAGCTCCTTTGGAGCAAAACATCAGAATTTGTGTTGTAGGACATGTGGATTAACACGTGGATGAATCTGGGGTGCTTTGCTTCTGAGCTTGTTTGTTTAATGGCTTTTTGTCAACATATTCAGACATCATCTACTTTAGAGAGATGTAGAAGCTTTCTTATAATATATTTGGATCAGTTACAAAGGCACAGTAATATCTGTCAGTCCAAGAAAATCTTTCTCTCTTTTTTTTATACAAAAACTAACGTGAGAACATGTTTCCACAATGCATCTGGAGACCAATGTGTGCTTCCGTTAGACAGTTTTCATTGGTGTAAAACACAACAGTACATATACCCTGCTTCAAGAAAACTTGTTTTATGAGAAATTCTTTTGTCCTTCCCATCACTGCTTCACTTCAGACCACTTAACCCTTCCAATCTTCACCCAGAATATCAGCAGCTAATTCTGTGGCCAGGCACTTCCCATAGAAAGTACAAACCTTGCATGTATTACCCATTCTAATGAGTCTTTGACAGTCAGTGGCTGGGAAAGAGATATTCAAGCTTCATGTTGACACAACTGATTTGCACACCATGCAGCAAGACATACAGTGGGCAAGCAAGCTCCCTGGAGATGGCCTTCCATGTTCATCTGCAGTGCGTGAGCTCAGGTGTGGCATTAGCAGAAATTTCATCCCAGGATTCCTTCTTGCTACTGATGTTCTTTTCATGTTTGTCATTGCTGTATTCCTCATTTATTTGGCTTAGTGTGAGTGGATACCTGGAGAGCCTCACTGCTTGTAATTCAGTGTGATTGAGTCTTGGGTGATAGCCAAGTTCGGCAGATTTTTTGTGGATCAACATAAAGATGAAAGTTCTTCAAATAATGTTGTGCAAATGAATTAATGATTTTATTGAATTTCTGACTTGATTTTAAGTAGTTTTAGGAAGTTAGCTTGATATAAATAATTTTGGGAAGTTAGGGTAGACAATAGAAGGTTTAAAGTTAAGAACTTAGGCCAGTTAGAGAAAGTTTAAAGTTAGAATCAAGAATAAAGCATGCGCCTTCATCACAGAATGGCCACCGCTGCTAGAGTTAGAGAAAGGAGTATAGTGAGTGTTCACGCATTGTAGGTACATAATTGAAGAGGCAGGAATGATCAAAGAAAGCATATGCTCTAGGTTGGGTCTGAGTTCTTTGATCTTGTGATCTAGGAATTAGGTACCAGGAAATAATAAGATTATAAGAAATAGCAAATAATTCTATTATGACTATACGAACAGGAAATAGATCATTACCCAGCCTAGCAGATCAAGATTTCAAAAATAAGATCAAGATTTCAAAAATAAGATGTAAGGTAGATGACTTGCTACTTAGTAAATATAGGTTGTTGTCAAATAAGCATAGGGAGAAACTTACAACTATTGACTTGCCTTGCTTTAACTTTGTTAACCAATAACTATAAAATTACTGCTTTGGGGTTATAATGAAATTGTGGATGAGAGATAGATGAAAATTGTTTATTTTTTATATAAGAAATCATAATCAATAATCCTGTTGGGATTTTCTCTTGTGTAATGATTATGATTTTAATCTATTTGAAGAATGTCTTTGTGGTGACTGTCTCTAGAAAATGTGTAACTTGTGGCTATGAAGTAATATTCTTTCTAATAGAAAAATTTATCATAAAAGGTATAAAAAGGGGTTAAGAGAAAAAAGTAAAGTGCTGGTAGAGCCTGTCTTTGCTTTAACAGTTCTCTCTCTCTCTCTCTCTCTCTCTCTCTCTCTCTCTCTCTCTCTGTGCATATGCGTGTGCGTGCATGCGTGCGTGTGTGTGTGTGTGTGTGTGTGTGTGTTTGGTCTTCTCCCTTTCTTTTCTGTAATTGATGGCTAAATTAGGTAACAGCCCACATTGGCTGCCAACTAGACTACCCTCTTTAGTGTCTCTGTTTGCTAAACCCTGTCAGCTGCCTACTTCAGTTTATCCTGTGGTGTCAAAGCTGGTCTTTGACAGCTGATTGCCTGAAAGGCACCCCAAAAAGATCAAAGTTCAACTTTTTAGAATGATTCTTGGCCCCCAGGTGATATAGACAGTGTATGAGACTCACAAGGAACTTAACAAAGGAATACAAAACAGATTGCTTCTCACTGGTATTATGTACAGAAGCCTGCCACAGTAGGGGGAAGAGTTCAGGTGATTCCAGATTTTCATCAAAAGAAACAAATACAGTAGCGTATAAAAGTCAGGCAAGTTAAAGGGACTGCTGGGCTCAATATCAGCCCTTAGAAAGTAGTCTTATATAAGGCAGGTATCCTTTCTATAATTTGTTGTATCTGAGAAGAGAGGTAAAGAAGACCAAAAGTATAGAGAAAGATACAATATCTTGAGTCTGAAACACAGGGACCAATCAGGATAGTAGAAAGTGGGTTAAATAATCCAAAAGGCTATAGTATTACCTAAAACAATTTGTTTGAAAGTGAATCAGAACTGCTTAATCTTGAAGAAGCTAATCTTGAGTTTTTGAAGTCTAAGCAGTGAGAATATGCATCAATAAACACTGGTGAAAATACACAGTGGTTCATAATCAGTTTGCTTCCTTTACTATTGAACACACTCTTAAGATCCAACAAGCACACTCCTTGATAGTTATCTAAAGATTATAAAACAAATTCACATGAAAACTTGCACAAAGATATTCAATGCAGTTTTAGCCATCTTTATGTATTTTTATTAACTATTCCCCCATTTCCCCCATCCCTCTCCTCCTTCTGTGTTACCCCCATAAATCACCTATCCCTTCTCATATTCACGGCTTTGTTTTCTGTAATCACTATTGTTGCATATATAAATACATTTACAAATACAACATGTAGAGTCCACTTAAGGGTTCTCGTATGCATATGGTTTTAGGAATAACTGTCCAGAATTAATTAACCAATCAGGAGGGTGATTACTCAGGGAGACTAATTCTCCTTCTCTCAGAAGTCCTTAATTGCCTGTAGCTCTTCATCAAGAGGTAAGGCCCTTGTGATTTCCTACTTCCATGGTGTTATGCCAGCCACTGTTCTTAACACTCATAGGTTATTTAAGAAACAATGTTGTGGTGATTTCATGGAATAGTTTCTTTGTCATATCTAGAAGATACAATTTAATATCTGACTTACTGGTCCTCTGGACCTTAGGATTCATTCTGTCACCTCTTACACAATGTTCCCTGAGCCTCAGTTGTAGGATTTGTGTTGTAGTTTTAATATGTGACTATGTGACTGGGAACAGGATAGTCAATTGCTCTCTGCATTTTGACTAGTTGATGTTTTATGTAATGGTAGTTCTCTGATACAGGAAGAAGCTTCTTTGGGGATGGGTGGAACTTATCTGCAGATATATGGATAAGTATATAGATGATACAAAATATATGAAATTAGAAAGTTGGCAATAGTAGGTTCTCCTCAATGATCCATGATCTTACTAGCCACAGGTATTTGGTTAGATTTACTCCGCTGGGCATGGAGTTTCTTTTCTTGATCAGGCCTTCAGTCTAAGACTGCCATAATATGTTCTTAACACTCATCACTTTTGCACTTTTCAGACTATCATGCCGTGTTGGCCATTGATGTGGTCCATAGGCTTCACATCTGAGAAAGACTATTGATCTTCCCCCCTTGGCAGCATACAGAGCACTATAAGCTCTCCAGGAGGGGTACTTTGGGTCATATCTGGCTGGTCTTTTTAGTGTACTGTCTCCAAAGTTCATGATATCTTCAACAATGGATACTTATCATTATCCTCTGGGAGGCAACAAAGGTTAAGAACACTATCTTATGTTATTTTCAGAGGCTCTTAGAGTACCCTGATGAAAAATTCAGAAGAGATGTCTCAGTTCTGGTACTGAAATTTTTCTTCTAGTGTAACTCTAACCTTATTTAATATGTATTAATAAAAATTATTGATATTTTAAGTACATATTTACATATATATACATATATTTACATATTATATGCAGTTAGGAGTAAATATAAAATAAAATGATTTCCTAGGGCCTTTTAAAAAACCTTTAGTGATTCCTCCCTCCTTTTTCATCTCCTTCTGTATTGTCCTCCCCTTCTGACCTGAACTATAGCTTCCCTATGTTGTTCATTTCCCCATTTTCATATTTCCTGCATCCTGCCATTTCACCTTAGTGTGGGAATAGCTTTAGGAAGTATTCATCTTGTCTACCTGGTAAGCTCGAGGACAATGAGACAGCCTATCCCAAAAGTGATTTAGGCATTTCTGAGAATGGTATCTGAGCTTTTCCTGTGGCCTACACATGAGCAAACATGTACATATACACGGTATGAGCACAAACCTTCACCCACCCACACACATACACATTAAGAATGCGTAAACTGTCATGTAGTAGGTTTTCTTACTTTTGCTAGGTTTTATTTTTATCAACTCCAAAAAGAATCTAAACTTAAAAGTGTTCTGAATAAAAAGTTTTAAAGCCACTGTTTGCAAGAGAAAAAGATTGAATGTTTCCTAGTTCAGCAGTTACAGAGGCCTATCCTTTAGAGTTCTATAAGGGGATTATTGTTATCCAGTTGTTATCCCCTTATTGTTATCTAGTTGCCTCAGTTGTTGATTTACCACACCTGGAAAATGGGAACCTATCAGTTCTTGTGATATATATATACACACACACACACACACACACATATATATATATATATATATATATATATATATATATATATCATACATCATAGGTAACAGTAATACATAATATATAATATGTAATATATAAGATATAATATATCAGATATCTAATATATAATAAATATAATAGGATATTACATATATTAACTACAATGTATGCTTCAGTTTTCCCTTTCTGTTTTTGAAAGACAACATAATAAATAGTATAGATCAAGATTCAAATCACTGGGTGAACACCTTGTATATAAGTTGGTCATACAGTAAAAAGATTAAACTTCGTGAAGTCTTTCATAGAGATGATGCTTATATTTAAATATGTTTATAACGTGGGAAGTTGTTATGCTGGGCACATGACTGGCAGTTAGGAACCTCCTTTAAAAGGGTATGGTTTCCTAAAGGAAAATATGCGATACATCACCTGGAAAGATGAGAGAGTGAGAAGAAGGAGGAAGCAGGAAGATAGATGATTGGCATGTGATAGTTAGGAGATGCATAAGTACAGAAAGCAGAAAGAAATAGGCACTAGGTAAAATTCAAAGTAAAACAGTAAAAGGAAGAGGGAAAAAATGATGCTTTCCCTTAAAGACCTTAAAGCTCTCTAAATAAACCCAAAATAAAAAAAAAGTAATAGGTACAAATTACTGTGCTGAGAATGTTAATCAAAAAGTTGTAGAAAAATCCACAGGTTCTAAACTTATTCATAACTTTTCTATATAAACTTTGCAGTAGTCTTCTAAGAAAAGAAATAACATAAGCTTAATGAAAATGCATAAATATAAAAGATCTCACTGAAATATGACAGGAATTATTAAGATTAACTACACGTACTGTTACAGGCCTCTAATCCCCAAACATGGATGATAGAGGCAGGAAGATTGTGAATTGAAGCCAGCTTAGGTTAAAATTCCAGACCCAGTTAAGGTCAAAGATAATCTGTCTAAAAGTTCTCACAAATCAAAATTGAAGTAAAAGGTAATGCCTTCATATGAATTAAAATTATTTAAGTATATTCATTTCTGAAAATATTAGTCTCTTAAGATCAATTATTTAAGATTGATTTTAGGTTTGATGTTATTCACTGATGCACATAAAGACTGAAGAACAAGTATGGGTTCAACCTTGATCTCTCTAGGGGATACTCACTCTTCTAGAAATTATAGAGTTAAGAAAGGTTGGGAAAATTAATACTTGTCATATTTCCAGGAATTCTTAAGTGAACTTAAAGTGTCATGATCAAATATCTTAACTTACTCCCTGAGGATTTATTAGGATGAAACAAATCTCTTCTTAAAGTTCGTAGTGACAGCAGATCCTAATGAAGAATTGGATCTCTAAAATAATTGGAAGTTTCTGGTATTTTCTCAGTAATTTCATTGTACATTTTCCCAACCCACCATATGCTTTCTGAATGCTAAATGCCAAACTCACAGGTGCACTTTAAGTTTGTATATTCATAGCAAGTTCATTTACCTAGCCCTTCCTTATATCCTACCGTGTTATATTTTAGTAATAACCATCCGGCAGCTAAAATGTCAAGCAAAGGTTTCTAATGAGAGTAAGCAGCAGGGTTATGAACTATCTTTCTCTTCTGAACATGTATGATAAGGCTTTTTCTCTGCTTTTGCTCAGATAGTTCCCACTGAAAACACTCATCTCAGTTGATGAGGAGAATCTTCAGTAGAATTATCTGCCTAATTATCTCAAAAGTGTCAATTGTAATTTGAATGAGTTCTTTGTCAAAAATCAGAAACAATGGATTTAGCATTTAGCAATCAGATGATTATTCAACAAAACTTTTAGTACAGAACCTGTCACCAGCATTTTCCTCTCATTACATGTCACATCAGAATATAAAGACCCCCACCAGTCATTTTGTAATATGCAGTCTTATAATATTGGTAGATTTTAAAATAATAGATCACTTTCAGTAATAGGAAACAAAGTTAAGGGGTATAACACTTCCCAGTCTGGAGTATGAATCATCCAGATGCATACATGGCTTGCTAGGAATCTGTTCATCCTGGTTTTCCAAATCACAGTACCAAAAAATCACCTCCCTCCCAAATTCTGATGTTTTCCTCCCTGTCAACTCTGCCATGCACAATGTGTTTTTGACGTATGTAAATACATACAATTAATATTCTACTAAAGCTTAATTCTCACGTGAATAAGTTCCTTTAATGTTCTATTGTATTTTTGGCTCTGTAACAAGTAGCAAAGCTTAGATAATACATATTTATTAGGTGAATTAATGAATGCATTAAATAAATTAATTCATAATTGTGTAATTGGGTAAAGAATAATTCTTAATCACATTTAAAATCTAAATCTATAGTGCCTTTTCCCTTTGCCTTCATAATATTAGGTAAATCCCTCAAAATAAAGACCTTAATATTCATAGTGTTATTAAAGCACATTTACACTAATGTCAGGTCATTTATATGTTTAGTCCTACATGGAATGACTCAGGATAGGAGGAGGATGGAAACTTAAATGCCCTGCTTTATCAGCATGGTAAGGGGAATCTTGACCCTAATAACCAGTATCTTGATAGCTTGAAAAACAGAGACAGATACTTCAATGAACTCTTTCATTTACTTTTGCCTCCCCTGGTAAATCTAGACCAATATGATCAAGTCACATTACTGTTCTGAATGATCACACTGGTTGAGTGTGAAAACACATTTTAAAGGTACCAACCCACCTATAAATATATAGGTACTATCTAAGATCTTTCTGAGGTTACCTGCTTTTCTTCCACTTAGCCCACTCAAAGACTCAGTCTTTCAACTTTTACTTTCTTAGGCACATTATGTAAGCAGCTGTACAATTAGGATTTGAATTTTAAATTTGGCGTTTTAAAATACAGTCAATATTTCTCCATTGCACACTTCTAGCAGTTGTCTGTTGCATAATCAGCATGAAATCTAACAAAAACGGTACACCAAAGAAACACAGAGACATCTGCCTAACTGCTTTATCGAGCGTTTTAGCAATTCTGCGGAAGCTTTGCTGTATCACCTGTGGTGGAACAGATGTGGCAACTGTGTGGCGCATATATTAGGATTATAGAATACTTCCTATAAAGAAACACCAAATGCAGAAAAATGTATTTTAGCTTATGAAAAGGGCCTCCAGGGATATAAATCACAGTCTCCTATTACAGAGCTATAGGCTGAAGAGAATACACTATTCAAGACAGCTCCAGCTGAGTAAGGATTTTATGAGGAAGAACACGAATAAATTACAGTTTCAAATCTTGTCATTTTTCTTAATATGAAAATACTTCATTTTAGATATAAAACTGAGAGTCACAGTGAATTGAATATTTTTGTGTATAGAAGATATTTAATTATCTCTTTTGTTTTTAAGTGAATCTTCATTAAGATATTTTTTTGATGGAATTGCAGAAAGTGTATTTGACAAACAACTAGAAGTCATAGCTTGCCCTAGTCTGCAAAAACTTGAAAAAGGGGTGGTAAGTCAGTGACAACAAAAATTCTGAACTACTAGGGCAGAAGTAAGTCTCTGTGGGAAGCAAGCACTCTATTCTTAGGAAGAGCTGCAGAGAGACCACTCAATCCTTACCTATAGTATTCTGTTGGGTTTTATATAGTCAAGGTTAAGCATAAGGCATTATCTGACTGTCCAGATTAAGATATAGTATGGAGCTTAGTGATGCCCTGCTTAAATCTACTTCTGGACTCCTAAGAATCTTCCTTGTTGTTCTCACCTCCCAGTGGAAACTGCCATTAATTTCCCACCCGAGGCTCAGGGGTAAGCTCCTAGGATTCCAAGGGCACTTGACTAGCCTGATTACCCTTTTAGTTCATTACTATCACTATTATTATTCCTATATCGATTTGATTTTTTTAAAAAATAGAGTCACTTTGTACCTGTTGCTAGCTGGCTGACCTCAAACTCCAAGATACTTGCACCTTGGCCTCTTTCTTATTGGAGTTATAGAATGTGCCAACAGAGTCAATTTCCTTTATTTGAGTTAATGAAAAGTTTAGTTTATACAACAAAATCAAAAGATTTTACAATGAAAAATGTAGTCCATGTCATTGTTTCTATCTTCAATGTTAAGAAAATACAGATAATTTTATTTTGAAGCTAAACACCATTGTCACACCTCATCTGGAAAATTGAAACTAAGAAATGTCATAAACAAATGAATCTAACAGAGGCTCGGTGGTAGAGGGGAGAGGAAGGGAAAAGGAGAGAAGGATCAGGTATGAGTGGGGGGGAAGGAGAGAAGCCAAGAGGGCCAGGAGAAAGAATGAAAATATGCAGCTGCAGGGGGTGGAGGCAGGTGTAACCTGTAGAAATTCCTAGCAACCTGGAATGTAAGAGGCTCCAAGGATTCAATGAGAATGACCTTAGCCAAAATGCCCATCAGTGGGAGATGGAAGAGACCACTTGCAATAGATAGAATGGGCCCTCAGTGAAGGGATTGGGCCCCCTTCCTTCCTTCCTTCAAAATTTTTGGCCCAGAATTGTTTCTGTCTAAAGAAAATGCATGATCAAAAATAGCACAAAGACTGAAGGAAAGGCTATCTAGTGATTGGCTCAACTGGATTGATCTCCTAAACAATATTACTATCCCATGTGCACCCTGACACTATTACTGATTCCATGTTGTGCTTGCAGACAGGAGCCTAGCATGGCTGTCTTCTGAGAGGCTTTACACAGCAGCTGACTGAGACAGATGCAAATACTTACAACCAACCATTGGACTAAGGTCAAGGACCTCTATGGAAGAGTTAGGGGAAGGATTGATGGAGCTGAAGGAGATGGTAACTCCATAGGGAGACCAACAGTATCAACTACCTGGACCTCTCAGAGCTCCCAGAGACTAAGCCACCAGCCAAGGAGCATACATAGGCTTGTCCGTGGTCCCAAGCACATATGTAGCAGATGACTGCCTTATCTGGCCTCGGTGGGAGGATGTACCTAATCATGTAGAGACTTGATGCCTCAGAGAAAGGGGATGCTGGGTTAGGGGTGGTGAGGAGCACGGGAGGGTACCCTATCAGAGGTAAAGGAGATAAGAGATGGAGTGAAGAATTCTGGGAAGCTGAGGCAGATAGGGGGACAACATTTAAAATGTAAATAAATAAAATAATTTAATAAAAGCAAAGAAATAGGGGCTGAAGAGATGGCTCAGTGGTTAAGAGCACTGGCTGGTCTTCCAGAGGTCCTGAGTTCAATTCCCAGCAACCACAAGGTGGCTCACAACCATCTGTAATGGGATCTGATGACTGCTTGTGGTATGTCTGAAGACAGCTACAGTGTACTCATCTACATAAAATAAATAAATCTTTAAAAACGAAGGAAGGAAGGAAGGAAGGAAGGAAGGAAGGAAGGAAGGAAGGAAGGA
>NW_021604577.1:8773126-8775529 GCF_004785775.1 Grammomys surdaster
GGAAGGAAGGAAGGAAGGAAGGAAGGAAGGAAGGAAGGAAGGAAGGAGGAAGGAAGGAAGAAAGAGAAAGAAAAAGAAATGTCCAACTTCCTTAGTCATCAGGGAAATGCAAGTCAAAATGACCCTGAGATTCTATCTCATACCTTTCAGAATGGCTAAGATAAAAACTCAAATGACATCATATACCAGTGGAGTGATAAGGACACCAACCCATCCACAAAATTTTCACCCAAAATTTGTTCTGTCTATAAGAAATGCAGGGACAAAACGAAGTAGAGACTTTGGGAATTGCCAACCAACAACCGGCCCAACTGGAGACCTATCCCACGGGCAAACCTATCTCATGGGCAAAAAAAAAATCCCTGACACTAACAGATGCAAAGACCCACAGCCAAGCACTGGACGGGAGTCAGACAGTCTTATGAAACAGTTAGAGGAAGAACTGAGGGTCCAGAAGGTGATAGAAAATACAGGAAGATCAACAGATTCAACTAGCCTGGACATTTGGGAACCCTCAGAGACTAAACCACTGACCAAAGTACATTCAGGGCTGTACCTAGGCCCCCTGCATGTATGTAGCAGTTGTGCAGCTTGGTCTCCATGTAGGTCCACCAAGAAACTGGAGAGGAGGAATTCCCTAAAACTGTCGATCTCCTGTCTATGGAATCCATTCCTCTAACTGGGCTACCTTGTCTGGCCTCAGATAGAGACCATGTGCATAGCCATGGAGAGACTTGATGTGCCAGGGAAGGGGTATACCCAGAGGGGTCTCACCCTCTCAGAGCAGAAGGGAAGCAAAGATGAGTGTAGGGACTGTGTGAGGGGGAAGACAGGAGGGGGCAGTGTTCAGGATATAAAGTGATAAAGTAAATAAATTAATAGAAAAAAGAGAAAGACAACTTTGCACCCATTTAATCCATTTTAATACTATTATTTGTTTGATTTCTTTTTTATATTTCTATGTTTTTCAGGTTAGAGCTCTTCGAGGCTGACACAACTGCCAACAGGGTTGCCATTCTATTTCTTTAGAATGTGATCAAGAGACTGTAAGATAAATTAAGTACAAGTAGGGACAGTGAGGCGAGAATCTGCTAACTACTCCCAAGCAATATGACAAGGTGGAACCGGAATTAGGAGAAGCAATGTGTGAGCTTGACCATATGCAGTGCTCAGTTTCTGTCATTATTGTTAGCAATCTGTTAAACTCCACCTCCAGTGTCACCTGGCAACAGCCAGGTATGCTCCGCCCCACAGTTACCTGGCAACAGGTAGGTAACCCTGCCCACTATAAAAGGGGCTGCTTGGCCCCTCCTCTCTCTCTTGCTCCTCAACCCTGAGCACCTGCAGGTTATCCTCTCCCCTTCTCTTCCCCCTCTCTCCACGTGGTCATGGCCGGCCTCTACTCCTCTCTACTTCTCTCTCTCTCTCCTCTTGCTCTCCCACTCTCTTAATAAACCTCCCCTCGTGGAACCATCTTGGCCTGCTGTGATCTGTCCCAAGCTGCGCAGTTGAAATCCTTTCAATTATTAAGTGAATTTAGGATCTCTGTGTGAGGGAAGGTACCTTCAATATAAAGATGAAAGGAAATCAAGCAGGTATGAGGCAGCATGTTTGTTCATTAAACAAGCACATGGAAAATGTTGAAGACTTTGGAGAGAACAGTCTGCAGGGACTCCTAAGAATGATGCTCCTTTTATAGCAAGGTCATCTGAAATCTGATGAGGCTGCTGGCTAAGGGACAGGGTGGCAGTAATTCTCATAGCACCCAGGCCCCTAGGAATGTTTATGCAGTGACATTAAAGGGTCATAGAGTTTAAAACTATCCTTCTACATTTGCAAAAAGAGTAAGGGAGGTTTGATAAGCGCAAAGGGTCCTTGGGCTCCATGGTCCACTATGAGAATATGACCTGCATATTTTGCTTACTTATGATAAACTCTTTTGAATAGTGTGTGTTAACACCAAAAATGCATATTTGAAATAAGTATAAAAGAAACCAAATGAAAATTTAATAAATCATGTGTATTTAGATATAGAAAACATTAGACACGAAAATTACTCTAAAGGTGACCTTTTTAAATTAGTTATCCAGCTACTCAAAGGGCTCTGAATCTTTGAAGGATCACTTGGGCCACAACCAAGCAAGTTTTAATCTTAACAATCTTAACAAATTAACCTCTCAAGCACACATGACACATGATGGCTCAGTAGTTAAAAGTACTTACTACTCTTGTGGAAGACCCAAAATACAGTTTCCAACCCCAATGTTGCATGGCTCACACTGACAATCAAATGTACCTGAAGCTTCAACAGAGCCAATACTCTCTTCAGTCTTCTTTAGGATCCTGTTCTCTCTCTCTCTCTCTCTCTCTCTCTCTCTCTCTCTCTCTCTCTCTCTCTCTCTC
>NW_021604577.1:8775539-8776962 GCF_004785775.1 Grammomys surdaster
CTCTCTCTCTCTCTCTCTCTCTCTCTCTCTCTCTCTCTCTCTCTCTCCCTCTCTCTCTCTCACACACACACACACACACACAGAGAGAGAGAGAGAGAGAGACAGAGAGAGACAGAGAGAGACAGAGAGAGAGAGAGACAGAGACAAAGACAGAGAGACAGAGAGATGGAGAGAGACAGAGACAGAGAGAGGCAGAGAGAGACAGAGAGACAGAATTTTATTCTTTATTCTTTAAAGAGTGACGAAAAGTATTTATAGTTAAATGCTAAATAGTCACAATTTGGTTAACTCAGAACTTGTCTTGAAGCACTAGGAGTGGCACATTGAGCTCCAGGGTGTGGCCATCCTTTGATATAGACACACATACCTATGAGCTCCCTGCAGGAACTAGGAGTTTATATGCACTGACTGGTGTTAACCATTATTTTCTTACTGTTTTAAATATTATTTAACATAGGAAAAATTTAAATTACTGGTGACAGATGTGTTTTAGTCTTACTGTAGCAAATGCATAATGATACTGATTTTACATTACTGTAAAACATGCTTGCTGGTTGCTCTTTTAAGTGGCCTGTGGAGCATAGTAGATGAACGTCATAAAGAAGCTTTTTTGTGCAAACAGCACTAATTCTCTGAAGTGGGAACTTCTGATTTTCCTGGAGACTCATTTGTGTTATCTGATGCTTCACTGGAAGCTGTCTTATGAGAGGATGTTTTGCTGAAAACAGACATGTGGCATTTTTCTGGAAGCTGGCTTGTGGAAGGTTATATATTTTTTTGCTGGAACATACACTTGAGAAGACTCATGATGTTTGGAACAGTATAAGTGTCACGCAACAGCCAGTGGATGATGCTCTGGCATTGGTCCATCTTGCTGATCTTTGTTGAGCCTCACCTTGCTGGTAAAGGTCTGGCATTGGTTTGCCTTGCTATCTTCACTGGCCTTCAAATGAAAAGCGCACCAAAGAAGTGCTGGTGGTGTTCCATCTGCTTCTTTCTGCTTCGGCAGATACGGGCAGTAGGTGGAACCTTGCAGTTCCTTTTTGGATTGAGCTGCTGCTGCTGATTCACAGTTGCTATTTTGCTAGTGGACTGGACTGCAGACAGCGAAGTTAGGATTTAACCCAAGGAAGTACTTCTAAAACAGGTCCCCTTCCCCCTTGTCCTATTAGCCATTTTCTTTCCTACCTTTTGTCAGTGAGCTGTAAGAATGATTGAAGCACTTAAGAAACCTTATTAAAGTAGATTTTAAAATATATAAGCCTTCAATCTTCTTCATTTTCAATTAGAGTACTAAAGAAAATGCTTATTTTCTCCATACCTCTTAATTTTCTCACTATCAGTCATATTAAGTTTTTCTCAAAAGTATAGTTTTGTGCCATTGTTACCTGTTGGTAACATTGTGCCATTGTTACCTGTTGGT
>NW_021604577.1:8776972-8801018 GCF_004785775.1 Grammomys surdaster
TGCCATTGTTACCTGTTGGTAACATTGTGCCATTGTTACCTGTTGGTGTACCTGTTAAGCTCAATAAACACATTTTTGGTAAAAGAGTTTATTTGGGTTTATGGTTCTATAGGGAGAGAATCCATTATGGTTTGGACAGCATTGAAGCAGGCAACAGGCATAGAAAATGGAGCAGGAAACTAAATGCTCAGAGCTCATACTGCAATCATGCTACAATTCATGGAGAGAAACTGGAAATACCCCTAGCCTTTTAATTCTCAAAGACTCCCTCCAGGGAAATACTTCTTCCAAAAGGCTATAAACCTCTGAAATCTCCCTAAATAGTACCAGTAGCTAGTGACCAAGTATTCAAATGCCAAGACTACAAACTATAGCTTGAACTGAAATTAAAATAATTATTTTTTATTCCTATTATGCCTAACTTTCTTGATGTTTTACCACAATATGCCTGAGATATGATTTAACTAATTTCGTATCTGAACAATGTTGAAACTTTGTAAATGGCAGGACTTGTTAAATGTATGTTTTAAGCCGGGCAGTAGTGGCGCACACCTTTAATTCCAGCACTTGGGAGGCAGAGACAGGCGGATTTCTGAGTTCGAGGCCAGCCTGGTCTACAGAGTGAGTTCCAGGACAGCCAGGACTACACAGAGAAACCCTCTCAAAAAAAGAAAAAAATAAAGGAAGAAAGAAAAAAAACAAGTATATGATTTAAGTTATCTTTATTAGATTGGTAGAAAAATTAATTAATTAACATTCAAGTTTGCTGTAATGGGATCCTATAAACCTAGAGCAATTTAGAATGAATTCTGATAAACTCAGTGCTTGCAATGATTTTTGTCTCCAAAGGCTAGGAAATTGTCTTTGCAAAAGGTCAATTTTAACAATAACAAATAAAACTTGAAAGAAAACAAAAAATCCCAGTTTAATTGCTTTTTAAAATAAACCCTCATTAGAAAACTAAAATGAAGGGAATAATGTAAAAAAAAAAAGTTCTGATTTATATCAAAGATGTACAATTTGTTATAATACAAGGACAAGTTTCTAAGAAATCACTTCAGTCTGAATGACAGCCACTATTTGGACATTGAATAAAGCTAGTCACTCCAAATAACCCCACTGTTGTGTAAACATGATCTGTTCATGCCCTGGATATATGTCCTCACAGTTTGTGTAAACCAGGGCTGAAATACACGGCCTGAAATTACGGTCAGAGTTAAATCTGAAACCTGCATATGGTAATGATTAAGTATCACCTATAAGATTCTACTTTCTATATTTCAGGGTAGGAGAAATATACGTTTCAGTTTTTGTCCTTATTCTTCTGATATATTTAAAGTTTTGATGGCATGTGTAAAATAAGATGATCTAAATTTATTTCTTTGTAATGTCATGTTGAAAGCTTGAGGAAGGAGAAACTCATCATTCTTTAGCCATCGCGCAGAATATCCTTTGTTGCAGTTAAGTTCAAATCCCCCAATTAGATGGTGAAAATTATTCACATATTGTCAATTGGTGAGCCAAATTTTGTATCAAAAATTTGATTTATGTCACTGCATCTTGTTAGGAAAAAGTTAAAAGCTCAAAAATTTCTCAAAATATACAGCGTTCCACAATATTGTATTTTCTTATACAGTCTGTCTACACACTTCACACTTGTGTTTTATCTCACTGCATTTTATACAACAGGATTTTTATAAAATATTTATGAATAACATTTACACAAAACTACCTGAAATGTTTCTTTTCTTTTTCAGAAAATGGTTAAGAAGACATTTCTTATTATTTGAAAACATATTTTTGCTTATATATATACAAAAGCGTAGCTTATCTACATTTAGACATATTTTAAAGATGTATATAGTAATCATTTTAGTATATTTATATAATTTAAATAATTATACCATGTCTCTCTCCCTTACTCCTACCATTGCCCCTTGCTCTTCTGCCAATTCATGGCCTCTCATTAAAAATTATTTTCTTACACAAATATTTGTTTGAATGAATATATAAATGCAACATACTGAGTTTAGTATTGCTTATATGTAGACATTTTAGCCACGACTACTTGTTTTAAATACATAATTAGGGGGCTTATTCCTGGGGAAGACTAATTCTGACTCCCTTAGCCATCCTTAGCTCTTCACATAGATTTAGGGCCCACTGAGATTTTTTTTTTTCATTTGTGTTGGTCTGTGAACAGTTGTCATTGTCTAGATTTGTTTAGACAGCTACATTGTCCAAATTTTATGGTCATAGCTACCCTGTCATACCTAGAAGACCTTGTATTACAGCTGACTTCTTGATTTCTGACTCTTGCAATCCTGCTGGTTGGTTTTTCACAATGTTCCCTGAGACTTAGTGTATTAGTTAGGGTTTCCATTGCTGTAAAGAGACACTGTCTTAGTTAGAGTTTCTATTCCTGCACAAAACATCATGACTGAGAAGCATGTTGGGGAGGAAAGGGTTCATTCAGCTTACATTTCCACATTGCTGTTCATCACCAAAGGAAGTCAGAACTGGAACTCAAGCACGTCAGGAAGCAGGTGCTGATGAAGAGGCTATGGAGGGATGTTACTTACTGTCTTGCTTCCCCCTGGCTTGCTCAGCTTGTTTTCTTACAGAACCCAAGACTAATAGCCCAGGGATGGTACTAACCACAAGTGACCCTCCCCCTTTGATCACTATTTGAGAAAATGTCTTACAGCTGTATCTCATGGAGTCATTTCCTCAACTGAAGCTCCTTTCTCCATGATATCTCCAGCTTGTGTCAAGTACAGCCTGTACAGACACCATAACCAAAGCAACTATTATAAAGGACAACATTTATATAGGGCTGGCTTGCTGATTCTGAGGTTCATTCCATTATCATCAAGGCAGAAAATATGGCAGCATCCAGGCAGGCATGTTGCTGGAAGAGCTGAGAGTTCTACATCTTGATCCAACTGCATCCAAGAGAAAACTGACTCTCAAATAGTTAATCCCTTAAGAAACAAAAATGTAGATCATATAGCTCCAATATCATGCAGGATATACGTTACCATTCTAAAACAAAAGTGATGAGGAAATACTGGACCAAAGCAAGACAAACAAACAAACAAACAAACCTAGGTGGGAAAACTCCAAACTCCACCTTTCCATGACCTATGTCAAAGTGCTCTTCAGATCTCCAATTCTATTCATCCTTGTTGGTGTCTGTTGACACATCTGGCATTTAGCAGCAACAAACTTCTTTCTCTTGGGCTGGTTCCATCCCGTGTTAGTAGCTTCCCTTAGCATGTATCCCATGACTCTGACATTTCTAACATCTTAGGGCATCCAAAGACTATACAGCTTCTTGTTCCAATGTCTATGATGCACACGTGATCTTCTGGGATTTGTCAGAAGACTTGGATCACTTCTTTCATCTCAGCCCTCTGTAGCACTCTGGTCAGCTCCACTCTACTGCTGCTGCTATTCTTGGTGATCATCCCATGGTACTGGCAACTCTAATTCACTGGAGTCTTCCTGTGCAACTAGGCTTCACCAGTAGCCTCTTACAGGCTCTCTTAATGGTGCTAAGCCTCAAAGTCTTTGCATGAATCCTTCAGTTCTGGGCCATCAACTGCAACTGAGGCTGCACCTTCACCAATGGCCTTCCCTTTCCTCACACAGCATTAAGCCTTAGCTGCTCCTACTGACACCCATATGCTTTCAAAACCAGTAGCACCTGGGTTATTCTTACAGATTGCCAAGTCCAGCTGAAGCATGAAGTACAACCTTGGCTATCTCTGGAACACAGCTTCTTTGTGCTCCCAGAAAACACTTTCCAGAAGACTGCACCCCAATGGTGCTGGTCTCTTCTTAATCACTGCTAATTTCTTAGTAACAGCTAACCAGCATCAATTGTCCAAGGAGTCCCTTCTATTTGTGACTCTAAAGCCAGAGACCTATGGTTGAAGCTGCCGAGTTCTATAGCTTTCTGGGGTTGGAATATGTCCCCTTTGTTCTATTACACCCCTCACTGCCTAAATCTAGATGTCTTGGAACTTGCTCTATAAATTGACCTTGAGCTCAGAGATCTGCAAGGCTGTGTTTCCTGGATGCTGGGATTCAAGTTATATACCATCACACCTGAATTTAAGCTTTTCTTCTCTTAGAACTCAGTCTGACACAGACTAACCTTGAACTCAGAGATCTACTTGCTTGCCTTTGTCTCCTGTGATTAAAGGTATATACCACCATGCCTGGGTTTAAGCTTTTCATGGCCACTACTCCTCAAGATTTAGATAAAATTCCTGTGCCTCTATTTACGGATTATGGTTTTTGACATTCTTATTTTTGCGCCAGGTATTGCCTTTGAAATATGATATCATATTTTCTTTTTCACATTTTGCTCTTAGAAACATTTAAATTTATGATCTTCATATATAATCTGGGACTACAACATTAAAAAAGAACAGCAAATGACCTCCATGGTTCAGTCTTTTTTCAGTTACAAAACAATTAGTAAAAGTATACTGAGGGGAGGAAGGTCCAGTGATTTGGACTATCCAGCGTATGCAATGAACCTACTCATGAGATCTTGGATAATTCAATTCTGATAATAACTATGGTTACAATCAATGGGGGTTGGTAAGATCAGTGGATGGTATGGAATAAATGTTCTTCCATCATGGAGAAAAAGAAATCTTATAAAGAATAGGAAAACTGCAAAGGCCTTGAAAAAGTACACAGCATATTGGGAGATATTCAAGTAATCCATGGTGTTGTAATTGAAAAGCATAGAGATACATGTAGACAATAGAGATGTTATGAATATAAAGGACTAAACATTCCGTTCATAGACTTTGCAATTGTTTTTGAGATAGTCAATGATAATGGGACAGTCAGGAATAAGGACCGGAGATGCTAACATGTAATAAAAAGGTCACAAGGACTCTGTATGACAAAACAATATCCTGATGGGAAGTGAAAAAGAGTTGAAGAAAGAAGACTCGATACAGAGAAAAGCTGTCTACTACTTAACCAATGGAAGCAATGCTTAGTGATAACAGTCATGAAATTATTGTTAAATAATTGAAAATATTGGAAAAGAGTAGATAAGTGCAGCAAGACTTGATCACTAATATTTATGTCAGCATAGAATAGATAAGAGAGATTCTGAACTGTACTGCTATTTTGCTCTAGAAATTCTCTATCACTTACCAGAAGATGAGCCAAGTAGAGAAGGATAAAGAAAACTATTTTTAAAGTGTTTGATTTTTACTTTGAGTCCAGGTGCTAGTAGAATAACACAACAGTGGTGTCCCCAGGCAATCTAAAGATAATGAGAATGACCTAGGGCAGAGATGTTCTTTTTGAAGTAAATGATGCATGGATTGTAAGATAAGCCACTGGAGAAGAGGGCTTAAAAAAAAAAACACAAAAAAGGTGTTAGGAAAGATGAGAATTTACAGTAAATATAGCAGAAAAATAATTTAAACCTGAAATATAATTATGATTATTTTCATCTGTAATTGGTACATTTTTATTTAACAAGAGTTGTCCTCTTCATTAATTTAAAAAATAATGCCTAAATTAATTTTGGAATTTGAATTTCAATCTTGTTCAGTTTATATACTTGTTTTTCTGAAAGTGAAAACAATCAATTTAAACCACTGTCATTTAGTATTGATCACTCAGCTAACACAAAGATTTACGATTGGTCAAAGTGCAGAGAAGAGGTGGTAGACTGTTGAGCCCTGAAAGGAGCTTCTATGTCAAACATCTCACCAGGATTAGGGAGCACCACAAAGGAAGGTGTGGAAGACTGTTGTGACTAGTGTTTTATCAACTTGCCACACACCAAAGCTATTTTGGAAGAGGGAAACTCAGCTGAAGAACTGCCCCCACGAGATTGGTCTGTCTAGAAGCCTGAGGGGCATTTTCTTGACTCATAATTTATATTGGATGGTCTAGAATATTTTGGGTGATGGCAGCCCTGCTCAGGTGTTCCTGAGTTCTATAGAAAAGCAGATTTAACATGCTGCTAGGAGCAATCTAGCGAACACATTCCTCCATGGCTTCTTCTGTACCTGCCTCCAGGATTCTGCACTGAGTTCATGCTGTCAACTCCCCAAGCAATAAAATATGAAATATTCTCTTTTCTTTCAAAGTTGCTTTCATTCAGGTGTTTTATCACAACAATAGAAAACCTTAGCTACACAATTTCTGGAAGAGCCAGAAATTAGAGGTCTACAGGGAAATAAAGCTTTCTGGATCTGACATGAACTCGTTGTGTCTTTATCTGCTTACACATGATCTGCACAAGATCAACCCAGTCAACACTCCAACACAGGGGAGGGAGGAGATTGAAAACCACCTCCTTTTTTTTTCTGAGGAACCGCCAGACTGATTTCCAAAGTGGTTGCACCATCTTGCAGTCCCACCAACAATGGAGGAGTGTTCGTCTTTCTCCACACCCTCGCCAGCATCTGCTATCACCTGAGTTTTTAATCTTAGCCATTCTGACTGGTGTGAGATGGAATCTCAGGGTTGTTTTGATTTGGATTTCCCTGACGACTAAGGATGCTGAGCATTTCTTTAGGTGCTTCTCGGCCATTCGAGTTTCTTCCATTGAAAATTCTTTATTAAGCTCTATACCCCATTTTTTAATAGGGTAATCTGGTTATCTGGAGTCTAATTTCTTGAGTTCTTTGTATATATTGGATATTAGCCCTCTATCAGATGAAGGATTGGTAAAGATCTTTTCCCAATTTGTTGGTTGTCGTTTTGTCCTATTGACAGTGTCCTTTGCCTTGCAGAAACTTTGCAATTTTATGAAGTCCCATTTGTCAATTCTCGATCTTAGAGCATATGCCATTGGAGTTCTGTTCAGGAACTTTTCCCCTGTGCCCAAGTATTCGAGGCTTTTCCCCACCTTCTCTTCTATTAGTTTCAGTGTATCTGGTTTTATGTGGAGGTCCTTTATCCACTTAGATTTGAGCTTTGTACAAGGGGATAAGAATGGATCAATTTTCATTCTTCTACATGTTGTCCTCCAGTTGAACCAGCACCATTTGTTGAAAATGCTGTCCTTTTTCCACTGAACAGTTTTAGCTCCTTTGTCAAAGATCAAGTGACCATAGGAGTGTGGGTTCATTTCTGGATCTTCAGTTCTATTCCATTGATCTTCCTGTCTGTCTCTGTACCAATACCAGGTAGTTTTTATCACTATTGCTCTGTAGTACAGCTTGAGGTCAGGGATGGTGATTCCTCCCACAGTTCTTTTATTGTTGAGAATAGTTTTCGCTATCCTGGGTTTTTTGTTATTCCATATGAATTTGAGAATTTCCTTTTCTAACTCTGTGAAGAATTGAGTTGGGATTTTAATGGGGATTGCATTGAATCTGTAGATTGCTTTTGGCAAGATGGCCATTTTTATTATATTAATCCTGCCAATCCATGAGCATGGGAGATCTTTCCATCTTCTGAGATCTTCTTCAATTTCTTTCTTTAGAGACTTGAAGTTCTTGTCATACAGGTCTTTCACTTGCTTGGTTAGATTCATACCAAGGTATTTTATATTATTTGCAACTATTGTGAAGGGTGTCATTTCCCTAATTTCTTTTTCAGTCTGTTTATCTTTCATGTAGAGGAAGGCTACTGATTTGTTTGAGTTGATTTTATAACCAGCCACTTTGCTGAAGTTGTTTATCAGGTTTAGGAGTTCTCTGGTGGAAGTTTGGGGGTCACTTGAGTATACTATCATATCATCTGCAAATAGCGATATTTTGACTTCTTCCTTTCCTATTTGTATCCATTTGACTTCTTTTTGTTGTCTAATTGCTCTGGCTAAGACTTCCAGTACTATATTGAATAGGTAGGGGGAGAGTGGGCAGCCTTGTCTAGTCCCTGATCTTAGTGGGATTGCTTCAAGTTTCTCTCCATTTAGCTTGATTTTGGCTACTGGTTTCCTGTAAATTGCTTTTACTATGTTTAGGTAGGGGCCTTGAATTCCTGATCTTTCCAAGACTTTTATCATGAAGGGATGTTGAATTTTGTCAAATGTTTTCTCAGCATCTAGTGAGATGATCATGTGGTTTTTTTCTTTAAGTTTGTTTATATAGTGGATTACATTGATGGATTTCGGACATAGCATTACCCGAGGATCCAGCTATACCACTCCTAGGCATATACCCAGAAGATGCTCGAACATATAATAAGGACATATGCTCAACTATGTTCATAGCAGCTTTATTTATAATACCCAGGAGCTGGAAAGAACCCAGATGTCCTTCAACTGAGGAATGGATTCAAAAAATGTGGTATATTTACACAGTGGAGTATTACTCAGCTATTAAAAACAATGAATTCGAGAGGTTCCTAAGTAAATGGATGGAACTAGAAATTATCATCCTGAGTGAGGTAAGCCAATCACAAAAGAACACACATGGTATTCACTCACTGATTATTGGATATTAGCCCAGAACCTTGAAATGCCCAAGATGCAATTCACTGGCCACATGAAGCCCAGAAAGAAGAAAGACCAAGTGGGGGTGATTCGGTCCTTCTTAGAAGGAGCAACAAAATACTCAAGGGAGCAAATATGGAGACAAAGTGAGGAACAAAAACTGAAGGAGGGGCCTTCTGAAGACCTTTCCACCTGAGTATCCATCCCATGTGCAGTCACCAAAGGTAGATGCTGATGTGGAAGTCAGGAAGTGCATGCTGATAAGAGCTTGATATGGATGTCTCCTCAGAGGTCTTCAAGAGTCTGACATATTCAGAGGCAGATGCTCACAACTAGCCATTGAAGTGATCATGGGTTTCTCAATAGAGGAGTTAGAGTGAAGACTGAAGGAGCTGAAAGGATTTGCAGCACCATGAGGAGAACAACAATACCAACCAACCACAGCTCCCAGGGTCTAAACCACCAGCCTGGGAGCACTTAGGGGGGGATCCAGGGCTTCAGCTGAATATGTAAAAGTGGAGGGCCCTGCTGGGCATAGGTGGAAGAAGAGAACCTTGACCTCATGAAGGCTGGATGCCCCAGGGGGTGGGAATTTTGAGGGTGGGGAGGTGGGAGTGGGGGGGGAGTAGATAGAGGTTGCATCCACAGAGAAGAAGGAGGAGGGGTGAGGGGATTGGGGGTTCTGGGGTGGGTGGGGAATGGGGTAAGGGGACAACATAGGAAATGTAAATAAAACATCCAATAAAAAAAAAAAGAAAAAAAAGAAAACCACCTCCTGTCCCATCTGTGGAGCTATTGACAATTTTTGAAGTTGTTAAGACAATGAAATAGGACTTGATCTTTTAACAATTGGCAAATACTAAGAAAAAAGGAAATGATCACGTAGGTTTCAGACATTGCCAGCAGTTGAAACAGCAAAAAATAAAAGACAAAATAATTATTTTTTTATATATTCGAACTCTTATAGAATCACATCATTTTATCTTCTCTTTTTCTCCCCAGTCTCTCTGATGTATACCACTCCTTGTCTGTTTACAATTCATGGTCTTCTTTTATATTAACTGGAAAGATATATATGTGTGAACTGAGGAAGAGACTATAGACCATGAGTCTCCGAGTCCCTTGTTCTATGTGAGCCTGTGTTTATTATTATCGTCAGAAACTCTAAATACAAATTGATACCATCATGGCTGTCCAAACATGAGCTGAACATATATATACATATATATATATATATATATATATATATATATATATGTGTGTGTGTGTGTGTGTGTGTGTATATATATGTATATGCATATATATACATATAGATATGTGTGTATATATTTGTGGTTTTATATACATATATATAGTTAACATATACATATATACATAATATAATATAAATGATTATTACATATACTTTATATATATAATTTCCAAATTTTCTAAATGCAACCTACTAAGTCAGTGTAATGTTACATATATATATATATATATATATATATATATATATATATATGTATTCAGGGTTGATCATTTGTTGCTGGATAAACAATTGCCATGTTCTTCTCTGGAGAATACCACTTCTATCACTGTTAGTATTCCTTAGTTGCCTACTGTTTAGTTTTTTATTTTGTTTTGTTTTGAGTGTGTGTCTATCTCTGTGTGTGTGTATGTGTGTGTGTGTATGTGTGTGTGTGTGTATGTATGTAGGCTTGAGGCCCCATGAGCCTTCCTCCATCTATGTTAACATTGTCTATTATTATTGTCCTTGTTCAGCTCATGTTTGGACAGCCATGATGGTATCACTTTGTGGCTAGAGTTTTTGACAATAATAATAAACACAGGCTCACATAGAACAAGAGGCTAGGAGACTCATGGTCTATAGTCTCTTCCTCAATTCATGTTTCTAATATATCCTCCAATTTAGAGCTGGCTATAAACAAGAAAAAGTGCACTGAGTTTATGTCAATCTGACTCTTGAAGCAGCTCAAATATTAGGTCTGTATGTCTAAATGTTGCTTCAGGCTCAGCCAGAGGCACCAGCCAGTGAGAAAGGGGTTCATTTGCACGGAAAGACAGAAACCACACTACTATCTTTCTCCAACATTTTGTGATGACAAAAGCCTATAAGTAAATGTTTCAAAAATTTATTTAGCTAATATTCTAGTTCAGTAGCATTTACTTTAGATAAATCTAGTTTGGTCATTAAATATCAAAATATTCTTATCCTATAAGTTTGAAGTGGCAGAAGTTTTGTATTTTATGAATCTGAAGATTAAATCGTCTAGAGTTTTCTGAGAATGGTTTTAGATTCTTGTATAATTATAAATTAAAATTTTATTGAAGCAAAAATGTGGAAATCTGTATTATTTGAACTAAGACCTATTGAAAGTTTGTGAACAGAGATTGCCCTCAATGGCATCATGGTTTTCAAATTGAAAAAGTACCAGTGTGGGAATTTCATAAAATCTATACAAACTTCATACAAAGCTTAATGTTCATAGTAACTCCCCACCATATGTTAATTCACATAACATGTGTTTGTTAGAGTAACATTCTGACATTTTAAAAATGAAATCAGTGTGCCTAAGAAGCCACTGAACCTCTGTGCTCCCTGTAGCACTACTCACAACAGTCAAGGAAAAAAGATGCTTGAATGTCTAGCAATTGAAGAACAGAAAAGGAAGTGGGATATGTGTACATACTACAATAGATTCAGCTATGGAAAGAAGGAAAGTCTGCTATTGTGACAATATGGCTAGGACTGATTAATGGTTATGGTCATTACTTTAAGCAAAACAGTCCAGGCACATGATCATAAGATCATACAGCAGTTGCCATATGATCTAAGTCACATATGAAATTTTAAAGTATGTCTGGATAGATGGTAGAGCCTTTAAGAGTATAAACTACTCCTCTAGAACAAAGTTTCTCAACCCTTCAATACAGTTCTTCATATTGTGGTGATACCTTAGCATAAAATTTATATTTGTTGCTACTTCACAACTGTAATTTTGCCTCTGTTATAACTCATAATGTAAATTTGTATGTTTTCCAATGGTCTTTTGAGGGCTTGGTCCACAGGTTAAGAACCACTCTTTGCAGGATCTGGATTTATACAACAAGCTCCCACATCTGGTTGCTTACAACTGTCTATAACTCTGGTTCCAAGTGACCTAATGCAGCCTCATGGTTTATATGGGAAGCCATCCACAAGTGCTATACACACATATTCTCATTCACACCTTCACATAAAATAAAAATTAAAATTGATGTTACAGAAGTTGAGACGAGGATAGTATACATGACTGGACACTATGTTATAGTTAGATAAGAATGAAGATAAGAGGATTCAGTCAGAATTTGAAAGCAAAATCACTTTTTACTTTTCTGTAATCCATGAGGATATCTTCAGTACAGGAAAGTTTAAAGAACACAGTGTACACATATGTGGGAAAGAATGTGTGAAGTGAAATATATTTTAATTATTAATGCTAACATATACATTAAGAATTACATTAATCATCAAATGTTCTAAGCTAGGAAATTATTTATCCATTCAATAAGTATACATTGATCATTGAAAGAAGAACTTTCATATCTGATTTCTCTAAATAAAGTATTTATTTTTATTAACCAAATAAATATGGATTTGGAAGCTTTGATGATTAAAGTCTGTGATCATAAAATATTTTACTAACTTGGAAAAATTATGAAATCATTATGGGATACTTATTTCTAATTAATTTTACCAATTGGATATGTAAGAATACAGAGAAAAATGGTCAAGTTAATTATTAACACAATGAAGCAACTATTAGTATGATCATTAAATACTTGAAGTAAAATAAAACTTTGCAAATTTGTTTTTTCTATATAGCCATACAACCAACTGATTTTTTTCATCATTTTCTAGTTAATTTTAATATAAGCAACACAATTTAATACATTAATACTTTGAAATATAAACCTATCTATAAGACTTAGTCTTAAAATGTTAACTTTATTTAATGAGCAAATTTCTCTTGATATTAATAGAGAAGACACCAAAATTTATAACAGCCTGAGACAACTGTCAGTTCTTTTGCCTTTGTGGCTACTACAAGGAAGTCAGCAAACTTTCACTGTAGTTTTCACTCATGGCCACAGAAAGCAAGTACATCAGACTTAGATCCTTACCCTGCAGATTAAATGATTCTTGGTTCACATTTCCAAATAGAAATCACAAGAAGTTTTAGGCACTTTAGAATGACAAATGGCCATTGATTAAAATCCAATTTCCTAGTCACTTGAGGTTAATTACCCAGAAGCATTGCAGTGATGAACTTTTGCTACATTAAACATCACTGCTCGTATTAACACAACACTAAGCATATCTTTTTATATTCATCTCTCCCAAAGTACCAACTTCTTTGACCTCTGATATTTATGATGAATGTAGATTCTATTGAAATGATAGTACTTGTCCGAAGGGATTCAGGCTTGTAGGCAACTGCATTTACCCTTTCCAGCGTTGTTTTAAATTTTTAAGTATTATAAGCTAGCTATAACAAGTATCCATATAAGATTCATAGATTTAATAAAGTAAGTGTAGGTTCTGTGCTAGGTGCTCTGTATATGTGTAATGGCTTTTACCTTGATGTATTTGTGGTGAATTTAATAGTGGGTAACATGTCTAGAACTATTTTGTCTGTTCTTGGAACTCATGTCCTCCTATTAGGTTGCCTTGTCCAGACTCAACATGAGTTCCTTTGCCTTGTCTTTTTATATCTTGTTTTATCATCCTTGACTGCTGTCTCTTGGAGTCCTGTTCTTTCCTGGCCTTCTTTGCCAATCATACTCACAAACTCAAGTTCCTAGAAAAAAGCCTTTGCTAATATTGCAATACAAGTTGTATTGGTTGATTGGCATTTTGAAATTTGTAATCATAAACACCTGGAATAGTGCAGATCCAAAGTGAAATTATTTTGAATATCCTCACTCTTTTGATAACCATTTATTGACTAAGATCATTGTTTCGGTCATGAAAACTTTTGGATTGTGCTAACTTAATAGAGCACTAGCCAGCCTCACCAAATCAAAGCCTAAGAATATTATCTGATAATATCTGTAAAATGACAGATTTCCCCACTGTGCTGCAAACCATCCAATTGATACTTTCTCTGAGGAAGTGGGAAAAAATTTTCTTGATTTATGATTACTCTTGTTCAGTAACTATTAAAACCCTCTGTAAGTGTTAATACCTTAAATAGCAACCTGAGCACACGGTCATTTATATTTGGCTCCAAATTAAACTAGTTCTCTTCCCTTTAGGTGGTTGCATTTTGAATTAACATGATTTTCACAATTTAAAGTAAATAAATTGAACCACAATGGCCCAGACACAATTGCCACTGATGTTCCATTATGATGGGCTCATTTTGTTCTCTTCTTAGAACTGAAATGTTATATCTTATGTTTGTTTAACTCAGTTCACACTATTTCGTTTTGTTCAGAAATTTACTATGGAAGGTTCAAATTGTGTGTGTAAAAGGTAGTTCAAAGTGGCCCCATCAGCAACATACAGAGGAAAATAGGTAACTAGAGTTAGCTATTTTATTCTAACTCTTTTAGAGTAAATCAGGTATAAGATATTATATAGAAAATATATAGAAATTAAATGAAGACTTCATTGTTCATAGAATCTAAGAGGACAGAAATAGATGTTCCAATTTTTAGAAAGATCAGACTTTTTTGATATTTTCTGTTTCCTAATAACCTTATCATTAAATTAAATATGATATTTCAGAACTGCTTGCTAGTAATTCAAAAAGGTTTCACAGATACCCAAAGGAAGGCTCACTGGGCTTAATGTTATTTTAGACAATAAAAATGATAATAACATTTAGCAAATTTTGTACACTTATATCTGAAATCAAGAAATAAAATAATAAATTGAAATAGCATGTCATGAATGCTCCCGACTTATCAGAAAAATAAGCTCTCACTTCTATGTGTTAAATTATCAAAATCAATCATTTCTCATAGGAAATGGATCATCCTGAATTTTTCTATGAGTTATTGTACTGAAAATACTTTACTGAAGAGTTGTTTGATACCATCTTTTCTAATAAAACTTTTCTTTTTACTTTGTAATTTATTGTCAGTCTTATAAAGTAATAATGGAAAATAGTAAAATATTCAAAGAAGATATTCATTAGGAAAAGAACAGAATTTATAACTAAAGGAATCCTTCCAATGACTTTCATTTCACCATATATCTTGAAGTGTTCTCTACAATGCATTTCCTTGCCTTTAATGATTGTTCCACTTCACAGACACTATCTTGGAAAATTACCATTTTGAGTACATCTTCAAAATCTGTTACTTTATTAAATGTTAATGTAATTGCCAAAGGAAATGAACTAAAACAAATTGTTCACAGAAAGGAACACATATTTGAGGTTTGTGGACACATTTCATTGAACTTTAGATAAAAGTAAAAATGTGCACCTTGCTAGCTTGTCACTAGATGAGAAAGCATGCATAATCATCTCCCATTGCTGAAATGCTTATTATTCACTGATATCCCTCTTTAGAAACAGCATAATTACAGAATGAAGAAAATTCGTTAAGAAGTTTTATAAAATTGACATCTGAGTGGGCAGGTGTTTCTCTCTTCCTCAGTATTTTCTCTCTCTCTCTCTCTCTCTCTCTCTCTCTCTCTCTCTCTCTCTCTCTCTCTCTCCAAATATTGACACAAAAACTGAGCAAAAGACTATGGAATATAGTGCCCCCACGAAAAGTAATTCCTGATTTTGGTTCACATTACAAGATATATTATTTGTATTATTTGAGATCTCTCAATACAATAATGTAAACAAAATACCTTGAATCACAAAAGTGGTAGACGATATGGACAAAATTTAAGTGTGTGTCTGAATTTAAATTATCATAAAATTCCTATAGTTTAATTTGGTAGCTGTTATTCAATGTGTTCAATAAAAGTCAAACTGAAAAGATATCCCTTAAAGCTTTAGTGATAGTGAAGATGAAAACATTTTTCCTGTTGTGATCAAGCAAGAACTCTGTGCAAGTTTCACCATGAAAGACAAATATGAGTTGTTTGATGTCATATTATGTAAGAGCATTATGTAGATTTAGTTGTATCTTGAAAGAATAGTGATTTTGTCAAATGCTATTAATTAAGATCATCAACTTTTCCTTAATTATATTAAAAGATATATTTTATTGATCTCAGCTTAGTGGTCACTGCAGGATTACACAGTGTCCTGAAATACAGGGTTACAGATTGCTAGTGACAGAACTAGCAATTGTATTTTTCTTTTCAAGGAAGTACCCATACCTGTTGGAACATGTTTTTATCACTCCACAAGGCAGTTTGTATGTCGTTTTCAGGGGTCTGGAAAAATCATCTCTGTGTGTGAACAAGGCAACCTGGGATATATGCTCTATACCTTCAAAACTCTGTCAGACAAAGAACCAAAAGTATGGAAGATGAAAGATTAAGGAAATATTAATGAAACCAGAGTTCAGAGGAAGTACAGTCCTTATTGCAAGGATGAGCAAGACAAGCAAACTCACAATACATCAAGGAAACACTTGTCCAAGTATTATGTGTAGAGGCTTTTATAGGTGTGCTTGAGAAATGCATTCCCTCCAGAACATCATGAGCCTTTGTCTGAAAGCTACACTCCTGGTCTCTCAGCTCAGTAAACAAAAGATAACGATTGGTTTCTAGTCATTTTAGTTTGACTCTGCAGTCACTTAAGGCTGTTCTGGGTAGCATAATTCTCAGAAAGAAAACTTGGGATAAGAAATAGATAATCACATTCATGAACAATTGTTTACTGGTTAGCTTTTGCTAGTATTAGGCCAGAGACAGCTAATTTTATCAACTCTCCTCAGTTTACAAATTAGCTTTATGTCCAAATTAGGATCCTCTGTTCAGCTCTTCTGTTATAAGAAATCAATAAGAAGGAGGTTGGGGATTGCTTTCTGAGAAGTTAGCACTGACAATTTTAAGTTGTCTCTTAAATTCTCTAAGTTTTCCCAATTCCCTAGCTCCCTGACACACCCAACAGTTTTGCCTTAGCTTTCTTTTCCTTTGATGCAGAGACTGAGGTTACGTGTACATGTGGGATTGGAATCTTCTCCCATCTTTCCAATCAGACTCACAGCTGTCAACTCTGCACTCTCTATTGTGTGGCCTTCTAGATACTCAGAATTATATTTGAGCTTCTCAAAGATTCTTTGAGTATTATTCCTCAGTTTTCACTAATTAAGCTTCTAAGTCATCTTATCGCTATTGTGTGTGTATATGTGTGTGTGTGTGTGTGTATGTATGTGTGTGTGTGAGAGAGAGAGAGAGAAAGAGAGAGAGAGAAAGAGAGAGAGAGAGAGAGAGAGAGAGAGAATATTCTGAAAGTTCTTAATTCCCTATCTTTAACATCTAACTGAAGAAAGCTGTGCCCCTGTGAATTTATATGTCAAAAGCATGCTCATATACATTGTCAGATATTACTGTGCACCAGGATTAAAGGAATATGTCAATTTCACTTGTATTCCAAGATCTCTTTATTTACTTATTTTTTTCATTTTATAAAGGAAACTTGTATTTTAATTAGAAAAAAACGATACAAACAATTCGTAAACGTACCTGATTTCTCAAAGAATTAGTTTGTTAATTCTACTAACATAGTCGACATCGAATTAAATGGAGAGAAACTCAAAGCACTTGCACTAAAGTCAGAAAAAAGGCAAAGATGTCTACTCTCTCCATGTCTATACAGTATGGTACTTGAAGGTTAACTAGATCAATAAGACAATTGAAGAAAACAAGGAGCACACCAATAGGAAGAAGTCAAAGTATCACTATCCACAGACTGTATTGTACATAAGCAACCTCAAAAATTCTACCAGGGAACTCCTACAGATGATGAACGCCATCCACAAAGATTCTGGATACAAGATTAACTCAAAAACACAAAAGGTATCACTTTTATATATATAAACAAACAAAAAAAATGGGCTGAGAAAGAAATCAGGGAGACATTACCATTCACAATAGCCAGAAGTAAGATAAAATACATTGGAGTCACTCTAACTAAGCAAGTTAGAAAGAAATTAAAAGAATTTCTTTTAGAAAAGAATTGCCTGAAAAGAAATTAAAGTTGAAAAAGGAAGAAATCAGAGAAGAAAATGAGAAGATGGGAAACCTCCAATGCTTATGACTCACTAGGATTATGAAAATAAAATTGACCCTCCTACCCAAAGCAATCTACAGATTCAATGCAATGCTCATCAAAATTCCAATACAATTCTTTACAGACCTTGAAAGAAAAATATTCAACTTCATATAGAAAAACAACAACAAAAAATAAATAAGCAAGACAGCAGCAGCAACAATAAAACACATGATTGCTAAAGAAATCCTGTAAAGTAAAAGAACTTCTGGAAGGAGGAAGTATCACTATCCCTAATTTCAAACTGTACTACAGAGTTTTAATGATAAAACCACATGGTATTGGCATACAAACAGGCAGGCTATGTAAATGCACCAAATTTTCTGTATCCATTCCTCTGTTCAAGGACATACGGGTTCTTTCTAGCTTCTAGCTATTATAAATAAGGCAGCTATGAACATAGTGGAGCATATGTCCTTGTTATATGTTGAAGCATCTTCTGGGTATATGCTCAGGAGTGATATAGCTGGGTCCTCAGGTAATGCTATGTCCAATTTTCTGAGGAACTGCCATACTAATTTCCAGAGTGGTTGCACCATCTTTCAATCCCACCAACAATGGATGAGTGTTCCTCTTTCACCACATCCTCGCCAACATCTGCTATCACCTGAGTTTTTGATCTTAGCCATTCTGACTGGTATGAGCTGGAATTTCAGGGTTGTTTTGATTTGCATTTCCCTGATGACTAAGGATGCTGAACATTTCTTCTGTGCTTCTCTGCCATTGTAGTTTTCTCAGTTGAGAATTCTTGGTTTAGCTCTGTACCTCATTTTTAAATAGATTTATTTGGTTGTCTGGAGTCTAATTTCTTGAGTTCTTTGTATATATTGGATATTAGCCCTCTATCGGATGTGGGATTGGTAAAGATGTTTTCCAAATCTGTTGGTTGTCATTTTGTCCTATTAACAGTATCCTTTTTGTAATTATTTCAGGTTCCATTTGTCAGTTCTAGATCTTAGAGCATAAGCCATTGGTGTTCTCTTCAGGAACTTTTCCCCTGTATCCAGGTATTCGAGGGTCTTTCCTACCTTATCTTCTTTAGTTTCAGTGTATCTGGTTTTATGTGGTCCTTTATTCACTTTGACTTGAGCTTTGTACAAGGAGATAAGAATGGATTGATTTGCATTCTTCTACATGTTGTCCTCCAGTTGAACCAGCACCATTTGTTGACAATGCTGTCCTTTTTCCACTGGACACTTTTAGCTCCTTTATCAAAGATCAAGTGACCATAGGTGTGTGGCTTCATTTCTGGGTCTTCAGTTCTATTCCATTGATCTTCCTGCCTGTCTCTGTACCAATACCATGCAGTTTTTATCACTATTGCTCTGTAGTACAGTTTGAGGTCAGGGATGGTGATTCCCCCAGAAGTTCTTTTATTGTTGAGAGTACGTTTATACAATGGAATATTACTCAGCTATTAAAAACAATGGATTCAAGAAATTCTAGGCAAATGATGGAACTGGAAAATATCATCCTGAGTGAGGTAATCTAATTACAAAAGAACACACATGGTGTGCACTCACTGATAAATGGATATTAGCCTAAAAGATTGAAATATCCAAGATAAAACTCACAGATCACATGAAGCTCATGAAAAAAGAAGATCAAAATATGGGTGCTTACATCCTTCTTAGAAAGAGTAACAAAATACTCATTGGAGCAAACATGGAGACAAAGCATGGAACTGAAGGAGGGGCCATCTGGAGACCATTCCATTGGGTATCCATCCCATGTGCAGTCACCAAAGGTAGACGCTGATTTGGATGTCAGGAAGTACATGCTGACAGGAGCCTGATATAGCTGTCTCCTTAGAGGTCTGCCAGAGCCTGACATAATCAGAGGTTGATGCTCACAGCTACACATTGAACTGATCATGGGGTTCTCAGTGGAGGAGTGAGAAAGAAGACTGAAGAAGATGAAAGGGTTTGTGGGCCCACGGGGAGAGCAACAATAACAACCAACTAGAGCTCCCAGGGTCTAAACCACCAGCCTAGGAGCACATAGGGAGAGACCCATGGCTCCAGCTGTATTTCTAGGGGAGGATGGCCTTGTCAGGCATAGGTGGGAGAGGAAGTCCTTGGTCTAGTGAAAACTGGATGCCCCAGTGTGGGGGAATTCCTGGGTGGGGAGGTGGGAGTGGGCAGGCAGGTGGGACCACATTCTCATAGAAGTAGGAGGAAGGTGGATAGGATAGGGTGTTCCTCGATGGGAAGGAAATGGGGAAACAGGATCACATCTGAAATGTAAATTAAATATCCAATAAAAAAGATTCAAAAAATAAAAAACCAGACAGGTTGATCAATGGAATTGAATTGAAGATTCACATGAAAATCCACACACATGTGGACACTTGGTTTTTAACAAAACCAAAATTTTACAATGGAAAAAAGAATGCATCTTCAACAAATGATTCAGGTATAACAGGATATTGCAATGTAGAAGAACGGAAATATATTTATATCTATCTCCCTGAGCCAACACAAGTCCAAGTGGATCAAAGACCTCAACACAAAACCTGATGCACTGAACCTGATAGAAGAAAAGTGGGGAATAGCCTTGAACTCATTGGCACAGGAGACAAATTTCTGAAAAAAAAAATGCCAATAATACTGGCACTAAGATCAACAATTAATACATGGAACCTCATGAAACGGAAAGGTTCTGTAAAGCAAAGAATACCATGAAGACGACAAAACAGCTGCCCACAGAATGGAAGACTTTCGTTGTTTCCACATATGACAGAGAGCTAATATCCAAAATATATAAAGGACTCAAGAAACTAGACATCAATAAACCAAATAATCCATGTAAAAAATGGGGTACAGATATAAACAGAGAATTCTCAGCAGAGGTATCTCAAATGGTAGAGAAATCCTTAAGGACATGTTCAACAACCTTAGCAATTAGGAAAAAGCAACTTAAAATTACTTTGAAATTCCATCTTATACCTGGCAGAATAACTAAGATCAAAAAATGCAAATAAAATCTCATGCTGGTGAGGATGTGGAGCCAGGGTAACAAACATTTCTCTATTGCTGTTGGGAGTGTTACAGCCACTTCTACAGCTGCTTTGGAAATCAATATGATGGTATCTCCGAATATTGGGAACTGATCAACCTCAAGACCCAGCTATACCACTCCTAATCATAAACCCAAAGGACCTTCCATTCTATCACAAGGACATTTGTTCAATATTCTCATAGGAGCTTTATTTGTAATAGCTAGAAACTGGAATCAACTTAGATGTCCCTCAACAGAAGATGAATTAAGCAGATGTTGTGCATTTACACAATTATTCAGCTGTTTAAAACAAATGAAATTGCAGGCAAATGGTTCAAATTAGAAAAAAAATCATCCTGGGTGAGATAGCCCATACTCAGAAATTTGAATTTGGTAGGTACTTACGTATAAGGGGGTATTAGCTAAAAGGATAATCATGCTACTTTACAGACCCAGAGAGGCTAAGTAACAAGGAGAGCTCAAGAGAATGTCCATGGATTTCTCTAGAAAGGGGAAATAGAATAGATTTAATGGGTGGCCAAGGGCTGGTGGAGATAGAAACAGGATGGATCAGATGTGGGATGACGGAGGGAAAAGGTACTGGGAGAGATGACTAGAATCATGCAGCATTACAGGAACAAAACTTAGTGCAATGAAAACCACCAGTCATCTATGAGGGTGACCCTAGCTAAGACTTCTAGTAACAAGGGATATAGAACATGAATAGGTCATCTTCTTTAAACCAGCAAGGCTTCCGGTGGAGGGGATGGGATACCAAACCAGCTACAAAACTTCCAACCTACAATTTCTCCTTCCAGTGTGATGTGCTGGGATAAAGGTATCATAGAAATTGTGGGAGCAGTCAACCAATAACTGGTCCAGTTTAAAAATCTGTTTGCCATAATTCACAAAGAACAATAGACCCCATGCCAACTAGGAACCTGAACTTCATCCTGCCGTCTGCTAGTGGATAAAGTCTCTAAGAGCTACATTACTGATATTTTCAACAGAAAGTATCATGGTGACAGGGCCCAATGTAAAGGCTGTGACCACTGTCGTGGAGAAGATCTACCCATTCATGTTTGAAAGCAGGAAGGAAATTTTATAACTCAAACATGATTGGTTAGAGTCTCTAATTGAGCACTGTTTGAAACCTGCTGCACACTGGACTCAAACCACAAGGAAAACTGGACCAACGGGGACTGAGGACAGATTCGTACTCCTGGCTACAGTGTAAACTCCAATCCCTTTGGATTTTATTTCAAACTTTGCTGTAATATAAAAAGAAAGTTTACAGGACATGACATTGCTGCTTTTACAAAAGAATGTTCTGTTTATTTTCACAGTAATCTCCATGTCCCGACAGGCAGAGCTGTCGCAGTGTGCACTCCCTTATAGTTGTTTTATTGATGTCATTATTTTTCCAGTTGGAGCTAATGCGTTTGATTTGTGAATAGTCTTTTACATTTTTGTATGATGAATATGAGCACCAAAGAAACTGTAAATGTTATCTTTCTAAATTGAATGTGCACAAATAAGTTTGGAAAGAAGAAAAAACATCCATAAGGCCCATTCCCAATGATCATCAGAGAGGCTTCATTCAGCAACTGATAGTAGCAGACCCACAGCCAAACATTAGGTCAAGGTCATGGATACCCAGGGAAGAGGGGAAGAAAGGATTGTAGGAGCTAAAGGAATTAAGGACACCACAAGAAAAATCTCCCATAGAATTAACTAACCACAGCTTGTTGGGTGTTCACAAAAACTGAAACCACAATAAGGGAGCCTGTATTGGTCTTAAGTAGGTCTTTTACATAGATTTTATGGTTGTGTGTCTTGGTGTCCTTGTGGGACACTTAACAGTGGAAGTAGGAATGGAGACTGTGTTTAACTTTTTTTCCTGCTATTGGGAAACCCACTTCTACTGGGATGTACTTAGTCTTACTGCACTTTAAAATGCCATGCTCAGCTGGTACCACTGGGGAGTCCCCTGTTTTTTGAAAGGAAATGGAGGAGTAGATCTGAGGGAGAGGGAAGGTGATGGGGAAGTGTGATGGTTTTTGTATATGCTTGGCCCGGGAAGTGGCACTACTAGGAGGAATAGCCTTATTGGAGTAGGTGTGTCACTATAGATATGGGCTTTAACACCCTCATCCTAGCTTTCTGGAAATGAGTCTTCTTCTAGCAGCCTTCGGATTAAGATGTGGAACTCCTCAGCTCCTCCTGCACCATGCCTACATGAATGCTGCCATGTTCTCACCATGATGATATAGAACAGAACTTCTGAACCTGTAAGCCAGGCACAAATGAATATTGTCCTTATAAGAGTTGCCTTGGTCATGGTGTGTATTCAAAGCAGTAAAATTCTAAGTAAGACAGGAAGGACTGGAGACTATGAGAGAGGGGAAATGTAGTCAGGACACAATATATGAGAGAAATTTTTAATTTTTTTAATTAAGATGTTCAAAGTTTACAATATAATGACGATCACATAACAATCTGGTATAACTCAGCACTACAATAAAAGTATATATTATTTGGAAAACTGTATGTTTACATATTTTTACATTTCTTTTAGTTTCTTATATGTATATGAGTGTTCTGCTTTCATTTGTATTTGCAAATTAAATTTGTGCTCAGTGCCCTCAGAAGTCAGGAGAGTGTGTTGTATTTCCTACAATATGATTTAAAGTTCGTTGTCAGTCATTATGTGGGTGCTGGGAATGGAGCCTGGGTCCTTTGCAAGAGCATTAAATTGTTTTAATCAGTGAGTCAAATCTTCAGCCCCCAAAGCATATTAATGTATTTTGTTCTGGCTGATAGAGACATTTAATTTTTTCAGTCCAAGAAACCATGATATTCTAACAGTACAAATTGAAGTTAATGTTGTGAAAATTTTTAATTTTTTAAAATGAACATACACACACACACACACACAAACGCACACACCACACACACACACACACACACACATATATATATATATATATATATATATATATATATATATATATATAGAGAGAGAGAGAGAGAGAGAGAGAGAGAGAGAGAAAGTGTTTGAAATCAGGTTATTATAAGAACATTCAAAGTGTATTATTATATAATATTACTAAACATAATAATTAAAGGCTATGTTTTAAAATTATTTTACATTTAGCCCTGTAAATACTAATACATGTCTATCAACAAAATGGATACCTAGAACTAAATACTGGAAACACACTCCACTTTCTGTCTCTGTGAAGTCACTACTCTAGTAGAACAGAACAATGCATATAATGAAAATAAACAGATGATATGGGACATGAGACATTGCAAGTGAGGAACAGAGTGTCAGCTTAGGTATGAGAAGACAGGCATCTAAGCAAATATATATATA
>NW_021604577.1:8801418-8823568 GCF_004785775.1 Grammomys surdaster
TGTGAAATAAGAAATAAAAGAGCGCTACAAACTGAAAACAAAAATTAAATGGAAAACTCAGAAGAAAAAATGAACAAGATACTTAAAAATATACAAAAGAAGAGACAAGTACACCCAGAGTAGAGTGGTCAAAGATACTGCCAGGTTAGACATCATTGAATTATAAAGTTATAGTGACAAATTATAGTTATATATTATACTATTTATAATATAATTATAATTTACAAAGTTACAACACAGTTGCTGAAGTGCAAAGAGTATCAGCGTCTCCATCTAAACAGTATCGGTGGAATTATAGGTGATTGAATTTGGTAAAAGTTCAATGGTCTGCTTCACAGCTAAGTGAACATATTAGTAATACAAGGTCAACACTAACAATTGGTAAACAGAACGTCGTGCAATTCAAAAACCTGCTGCAAGGAAAAAAAAATAAGTGAAGATTTACAAAGTAAATCTACAATGTAGAAAACAGTATTTCCCACCTACTCGTCTAGCATAGTAAGTGTCCAGATTATACAAAGATTTCAAAAAACTAAACACAAAAAAAGAAATAACCCAACTAACATTGGGCTGCTGAGCTAAATAGAGAGTTCTTAGAAGAAGTGTATAAGATACATTTAAAAGTCTGTTCAGTATCAGGGAAGTGTAGATTAAAAACGACTTTAATATTCTAACTTATACCAATAAGAGTAGTTGTCCTTAAAGATACAAATGACAGTAAATACTGGTTGTGGATATAGAGAAAGGGTACTGCTTACACACTTTTGCTCAAAGTATAAAGTAGCACATTACATTGGAATTTTCTCAAAACGCCTAGAAATAAAATTACCACATGACCCAGCTCTATGACCTGTGAGAATATATCAAAGAATTTTGTATCATACTACAGAGATGTCTGTATGTACATTTTCCATTGTTATTCTACTTTTAATAACTAGAAAACAGAAGCAGCCTTGATATCCATCAACTGATAAATGGGTAATGAGAATGTGGAATGTTTATGAAATGGAATTTTATTCAGTTGGAAGAGAAATAAAACTTCATGCAAATAGATGGGCCTAGAGAAATTATAATGAGTAAAGTAAATCAATCCCAGGAAGACAAATGCCACCGAACACATGTCCTCTCTCACATGTAATTCTACCTTGACTACTGGTTCTCTTAACCTGACATGGAATACCTGTGGAACCCTGAGAACTAAAGCACAGATAGGATATCTGTGTATGCTTGCAGACGGTGCCCTAAAAAAGAATACATAGTAGAGCATACATAAAGTAGAAATATAGAATGAAAATATTAGGGATAGAAATATTTAAGGAGGAGGGATAAAAGATTGCTAGCGTAAGGGACAGGGATTAGTGGATTAAAAAGGAAGAGTATATAAAAGTCATATAAAAGCCTATCATCTTCCAACTCAAATTGAATATATAAAATACAGATGGAAGGCAATATCTTCAAGGCTAGATAATGCTTCTCCTAGAATTAGTGGATTCCTAAACATAATTTTCACCCCAAGATTTATATTTACCTCCAAAGAAGATAGAGTGAGTACAGAAACCCTCCAAATAAATCAGGCTCTTGATCGTCCTCCAATTGCTCACCAGAATGAAAGGATAAAATCCTATTATGGAAGACACCACATATGTCTATTGCAGGAGGATGAAAGCTAGAATTTAGCTGGTAACTTTCTTCTGCTAGTGAGCTTTCAAAGTGTTGAAGGTGTTGTTAAGGCTGCTTGGAAGAAAAGGCAGCAATGGTCTTATGTATAAACCATAAACACAATATGCGAGGCAAAAAAATGTGCCTACCTGTACAATAGTGACACAACTATTTGGGGGTGACCAAATTCCCTCTGAATTGGAAGTCCTTTTCATTGGAAGGAATCCATGACTGGCACTTTAAATCTGGTTAAAAATATGTATCTGGCAAGCAGTAGACCCAAGGGAGCAACACACTACTGATGTTTCATCAAACTGGAATAGCATTAAGCTGCTGCTTGTATATTTATGTCCATGAACAAAATTTATGTTAGCCATTCTCAAAAAACATTTCTTTTCAGTGAGGAGCAGCAGTGACTCATGGGTACTTAATGTGTTTAGAATAGCGATGTTTGCAGACTCAGCTTTTAAAAGCAAGGCATTTACACCAAGAGCTGCCAAACACTATCCTCTTGGCTCAATACAATCATTGTAATTGTGACCTTCCAGAACTGCACTTGCCCATAATAGATGTACAGAAGACTAGCCCAGTCATTCATGAATGGGAGAAGGTATAAGTGGAACTTAACCTTTCCTGCAAAACTATTAGCTATTGATAGATTTTAGGGCGAGGAGAGTATTCTTTTCTTAGTTGTTTACCCACTGCTGAACCCACCAGGCTCCATCAAGGGCTCCAATCCCACAGTTAGACAGACGGTCCTTGATAAACTTAGTGGATCATGAAACAAAACAAAAGATTTGTAAGGAAAAGGGTAATAGACAGGCTAAGAACTGAGATGAGAAATGGTAGGAGTGAGAGTGGTCAGGATGCTTTATGAACACGTTTGAAATTATCAAATTTAATCAATGGAAAAGAAAGTTGTGATATGTGCTGATATTTTAATATTAATTTATTTGAATGAGACTCTGTTGTAAGTGCAACCTATCCCATATCTTCTCTAGCACTGATGTGAATGTATTCTGATCGAGGTACAGATGCTCGTGAGTGTGATGTGTTCAGTTGAATTCTGCCATCTGATATATGCTAAACTGCTTCATTTCCTATGTTAATTCTGAGGTCTGTTACTATAACTTGCATCTTCATAAAAAAAAATGTTAAGCCACAGTAAATCTTTAGCTTTACCAAATAACTGTAATAATAAAAATGAAACAGCCTCTCTGTGGCCAATCACCTCTAGACTGGGCACTACATGTGGAGCTCTCGATGAGAACCAATAGGACAAAAATGTTCTCTAAAATGGATTGCAAAATCATTTCCTTCTCCCAAAGGAAATGACTAGTTCTGCAGCTTGACGCAGTTCATAATGAGCAGCAGCAGACTGTTCCTCCTTCACTTTTTATGTGTCTGCAGTGCGAATTGGCATTTGAGAAAAGGAGGTTTGAGCAAACAATTTTCCTTACCTCTTAAAGCTTCCTCTTCCAGAAGCCAGGACCAATTAAAATGTTATGACGCATGGATGGTTACTCTCCCTAGAAAGTCTATAATGTTATCTCAGATTTTACCACATCTTATTCTTTTCATTCATTTATTCTTGTCTTAAGCGATCAATTAGAAAAAAATAAACGTTTTAATTTGTGAGCATATAAAGACATAAAAATTTCAGAAACAATTATTAGGAAGTAAAGAATAACAATACATTTATACTTACATATTTTATCTCAACAAACTAACCAATCTCAACCAACAGGGGTTAGTTGCACTAACCCCTGTATGGGTTAACAACCCATACAGAGACAACATTTCATTCATTCTATACACATGGAAATTTAATCATCTGAGTATATTTGTCATGATTCTCCATATCAACACATAAATGTTTTTATCACATCGACCTTCAAAAACATTCCTTCGTTATTTTTGCTTTGAATTTTGTTTGTTTGCTTGATGTAAGTTAGAGTCTTGTGTATTCCATTATCAGGCTTGAGATCAGAATGAAGCTGACGGCAGTTTGAACTCCTGATCTTCCAATCTAGACCTGTGAGGATCTGGGATTATAGCCTCACCCCACAACACCTGTCTGCTAAAATGGTGTCCTGACCAGGAAAAGACAATGAATCATTCCTCAGGAGATAACCATATCACATGCTGAGGTGCGTTTGTATGTAGAAATGCGTTACCCAGTAGAGCCCAGAACGACAATACAGATAGAGGTAACCCTGGAGAGTTAAATGCAGGTAATTTCATGAAGGAGCATTTAGACAGACTGCCACTGCTTAAAGACCAAGAGTTAAACTTGGTCAAGATTAGTATGAAAGCAACTCACAACTTGGTCTGAGTCTGAGTCACAACTTGGGTCATAAAAGTAATTATAAAACAGTGTGTGGCTTCTCTCTTCTCTCTCTGAGAGAGAGAGACTACATGTATAAAATCATGAGGAATGACATACATAATAGAAATAATGCAAAATGAACTCTTTTGCCTGTATGTGATTACTTTTCAGTAGTATTGAGTTTTTTTATGCTGCTATAATCTCCTATGAATTTTGACAAAAATATTCCAAAGGCCTTGAAACCCTTACATTTTTGCTTTATTCACTAGGTCAAGTCTATTGTCTGAACACTTTCCAGTCTGGTTTGATTGATTTCATCGATTTGCAGGGAGTGTATTTGTTGAGGTGGGGGGAGGCTGTACCTGTACTTCCTTGTGCATGTGACTCTCTATGTGATTCTATCAGCCTTCATTTCAAGTTCCAAAACTAGAATCATAAGACCTAAGTACTCCTGCCAAATATAATAGTGGATTGATGGAGGGAGGGATGAGTGGATAGATGGATGAATGGATGGATGGGTATGCTTGTTCTTTTTCATTAAAGACACATGTTACATTGAATTTTATTTTCTTTCTTACTAATAGACTTCCTACTTTTCTATTTGACTTGATTTTAGACTCATCATACAATGCCATCTATATTAATTCTGTACTGAACTCTCTCCCTTTGATAAATGCAATTCTATCACCTTCTTGAATATTTTTATACTCTACTTTGTCAGCCTTCATCTTTTTTTGAAAACTGCTTTTAGGAAGAATATGTTAGCATAAACCTTTAATCCCAGCATGAAGGAAGCACTAGGAAGAGAAAAATCAGTACAAGACCAGCCTAGCTCATACATATTCCTCTCCAGCCTAGGCTACATAGTGAATTCTCATGTGCAAGGAAAAAAATCTAGGCAGAACAAAATCATTCATGGACTTTGAGAGGAGCTTATATTCCTGTATTAATATATTAATATTTTTCTTTGTTTTTAACGAAGGTCAAGGTTATTTCCTGAACCTTTTATACAATGCTGAAATGATTCATTTTTCAGATTATAGGTGTCACACGAGAGATTGGTGTTTCATTTCATATGAAGTTCCTCTGTTTCTTTTGGGGCCATCAACAAACCACCATGCTGTTTTGACATTTTGATCTCATGTTCCAGCTATACAGCTCCTCCAAAATGCCAATCAGCAGATGAGTCTGGCACAGATAGGTAGGCAGGCAAGCAGGCCTCCTGAATAGCTCCTTGTGGTGCCAAAGTCAACTGTCCTATTCTTTGCTAGGACAAGTTCCTAATCAATATAGTGCCTGCCAGTTTCCCACTTAGGAATATGGCTTTCATTCCCTAACACACTCGCTCTCCAGCCTTCTTTTACCCCTCAAGAAATCTGGAAACTCATTTTATAATATATCATTTATTAATATTTTAAATTTCCTTTAGACGTATGGATTTAAAATTTATATGGGATATTGTATGGGATTTTTAGTCCATTGTAACATTTAAGCTGAAAATTTTTGTCACAATTTATTGTATTAATGCAGCAACCATTCACTACTGTTCAAAAATCTGCAAGTTGGCAAGGGACTTTGCTAGTCTTGTTCATAGGCTTACTATCACTACTCTGCTTCAAGACCGACTGCTGTTTGTTGGCCTCAGATGGAATGTGTCAGCTTCCTTCCCTGCAGACTCATCTTTCGGCAACTAGCCAGTCATGTTCTTGTAACAGAAGCAACAATTCAAGGAGTTGAATTTATAAAACTCTGGAAACCTAGACTTAGCTGTTACACTGTCGCACTGTCATTTTTTTTCAATCAGTGAAAGCAAGCCACATTATGAGCTCACATTACAGGAGAAAGAAAGTGGGAAGATTCCAAATGCCAAAACACAGAATCTTCTACACAAATGTATCAATGCATAAAACGGGAAAATTGGACTTTCCTAGGCAGATCCTATCAATTGAGCTTTGATGATGCCAATCTCTTCGGGAATCAGCTGCTATTTATCCTATATTTTTTCTAATTTCTTTCATTTCTGGGTCTATATATTAATTAATATAAACTAAAATATTCCATTTGGTAGAGAAGCTCATTAAGACACACAAAGGTATGATGAAGCATTCTGTCCTGCAAGGAAGCTTGCTAAAAGTCAGAAAGCAAATTTGACAACTTCAGGAAGTCCCTGAAACTGACCAGATTCATTAGGTCCTTCCTTTACTATGCTTATGCATAGGCCCACTCTCAGACAAGCTGAGCTTCCTAGAATAGACAGAAATAAATACATCTTCCAGGAAGAGATACTTAAAATTTTATTTCCTGCAAAGTACATGTGTGTATGCTTGTGTATATGTGTGCTTGGGTGTGTGCTTATTCATTTCAAGTGTCAAGATTTTGAGGGGATTTTTTGGCTGTACCCTAGTTTTTTAGTCACGTCTCATTATATATACTACTGGAAGTAACCCCAGTAAAATTCTTTGGTTCACTTAGCTGGACTTTGGTACATTCTTCATTTCTTTTCTGGAGTGACAATAGACATTTGTTCATACCTCCTCTGAGTAAGGCAATATTCTGGTGGGTAGCTAGGATTTCACCTGAATATCTAGACAAACCAAAATACATACATTAAAAATAAAAGTACATTTTATTTGTTGCCTAAATTCATATATTAAAACACTGATCTGAAACCTTGTGTCACAGTTTAATAGATGAAGAGAGGTGAGGTGATTCATCCCATATTTCCTCTGATCCCAACTGCACCAGTAGGGCAAATCAGTCCAGGGCACACAGGAGGAGTGAGCAAGTAGTCAGAGGTTTTTTTTTTTTTTAGCAGGTAGGAAAAGCAAAAGTAGAATGTACGTACACTCCTCAGATTGGAGGGTGAACTCAGCTGACTGTCAATGGTAATGGGACGCCTCTAGTACCAAGGGCTCATGCATTTTAGCCCAGCATTTTTTTTCTGTTCTTGTCCACCCCTAAAATGGTCTCAAATGGAGTTACAGCTAATCTTGGATTTTCAACTGACATACCTAAGGAAGGAGAATGATACTTAAGGAATTGACTCCACAGTATTGACCAGTGGGCATGCCTGTAGGACATTTTCTTAATTGTCAACTGATGTAGGAAGGCTCAGTCTACTGTGGACAGTACCATCCCTAGACAACTAGGTCTGGACTATAAAAGAAAAGTAGCTCCAAGTGTTCTTGTGAGCAAGCCAGTTCCTCAATGATATCTGTTTATGTTATTGCCTCCAGGTTCTTGCCTGAGTCATTGTTCTGTCTTCCCACAACAATAGACTATAATGGAGAAATATAAGTCAAGTAAACCCTTTCCTCCTCAAATTGCTTTCACTCAACATTGTATTAAATCAACAGAGAAGCAAAGCAGAATGGATGTTATTCTTCCTGGAATGAGCAAGCCATACTTACTCACCATTTAGTCATTGCAATTAGATGCAAGAATGTATACAAATGTATAATTACCTATAAAGTGGAGCTACTTGCTGAGAAGTGCCTTGCCCATACTGTTCAGGAAATGATTCACAGTAGTCAACCAGAGGTTGCAGAGACCACTTAATGTTTTGTTCCCCACCACCACCACCACCATCTTGTTCTTTCTCTTATTCAATCATCTGGTCTATCTCTTACCCAGCAACAGACCCCTTCTAGACCATCCTCATATTCCTGTTTTTTCTCAATATAACCCTACCATTCCTTTTAAGCTCATTTATTTTCACTCTAATAATGATGTCTTATAGGGTCTTGTAACAGACTGTGGTTGGGATTTCATAAAAATTTGACAACAGTAAAAAGTGTATGAGTAAAGAATGACTAAAAATTAATTCTTAGTCAAATGTATCTCTGGTGGCCAAGGTGTCTCTGGTAGCACTAACCTATGTTGCATCATAGGAATTTGAGATACTTTTCTTTCTAATCACAATATATATACCATGCTATGTGTGTCTTCACGTGATACACCAAGAAACGCTACCAGAAATGAATCGGCTCAGATTTGGCCAACCATTTTATAAATTGTGGGGGTTTATACTATTATAAAACATCACAGTTTGATTACTGAAAAAAAAACAAAGAAAGAAAGAAAGAACAAACAACAACAAAAGATCCTCTTGGTAGTTTCTCAATGTCATTCCTTACAATGTAAAAATCAAATCCATGTATCCATGATTGTATTATGTCACAAAATTTGACTATAAAACTATTTGAGCTGCTGACTTGAGTTTCATTGAAAGCTACTACTAAATGAACTATGGCTTTAAGATGAGGACAGAATATCATTTTTGTTGTTGCAATATTCTAATTCTTCTACTCTTCTGTGCAACATGTCTGCTTCTGCCCACACAAGTTCCTCTCCTTTTCACCATTGCCCTCTCACAGCTTCCCATACAGCTTTGAGATTACTTCCTTTTCCCCTTCTTTCATTATTGTATCAGTCAGTGTTCTTTAAAGAAGCATAACTAAGAGAATGAATAGATGGATGGATAGATAGATAGATAGATAGATGGATGGATGGATGGATGGATGGATGGATGGATGGATGGCAGGCAGACAGACAGACAGAACTTATTGCATGGTTTGCAGGTTGTGGTCCAGCTAGTCCCACAATTGGTGTCTACCAACAGAAAAGGCTGGATTTTTAAAGCTGGTTTTCAGTATATGTCAGAATAAAAAGGAAATGGATTCTACTGCTAGTGAGGAAATGAACTTGCTAGCAAGAGTGAGAGGAAGCCTATATGTCCTTTGTATAGGTTGCCAGCAGCAGGTGTATCCCCTACAAATGTTTGATCTTCCCACCTCAAAAGACTTAAAAGTCTATCTTTCCACCTCAAATATCCAGATTAGAAGAGAGTCTTTTCTATTCAAATGATGCATTTTTTAAAAAACATCCTTCGCAGTCCAACCATTTCAGTTTTCATTAACTGCAAATGTAGCCAGGTTCACATTCAAGTACAGTCATGACAAGTCCACATTGTACCAATTTGAAATAGAATCATATCCCCTTATGCCATGTGTAATTTACAAATAAAAACAATAACCAGGTCATAATAGTGCCTACCATGACATATCTGTTCTACAACTACAAACATATTATGAATTTTAGAATAGGTAACAATGTCCCTTGAAGGATTTTTTTTTTGCATCAGAAAACTAACATAATAACCACTGATATTCTCTTAATTGATGCTATATTTCATGATAAAAATTTTTAGAAAAGAAACCATAAATATCTGAACAAATACATTTCTTTGCAAAAATTTGACAGAAAAATGCATTTCAGTTGTAATGTTTATTTCTGGATCTGGCCATGTGGCCTTAGCTGGTATTCATAGCTATCTTCCTCTACTACCCATTTTGTATTTCTGTACTCTCAACAAGCACCTCAGCAGGACTTTGCTCTCATGGAGTTGTGACCCATACCATCGTTGCTCAAGAGACTGCGTACTTTGTCATCCTGCCTGGGTTGGATTGTTGTTGTTTCCCACAGATTTTATCACAGGATGTGGTAGCACCAAGAGATGCTCTAAAGGCTCCCCTGTACTACATAACCTTCCTGATCTTCACTGTGGAGAAGCAATCCAATTTCTGCTTGGTAATATAGATCAATAACCCCTCCTACCACTGTTATTCTTGCTTAGCCTGTTCGCTTAAGGGCATCAGAAGACCAAAGCAGCCATTGGGAAGTCTGAGCTTCTATTTCAGTGGAATTTTTGTTGTGACTATCACACGCTAATAGCTCCTTACCTAGTGGTAGGAAGACATGCCCACCTTCTCCTTTTATGCTGGTATTTTACCTGGCTGGAGCTTGTGAAAGTCTTGTGCATGTTGTTCACTTTGAGTTCACATATGCATCGGCCATGTTGTGTCTGTATAACACTGTTTTCTTGAAGTCATCTAGCACATCTTCAACTTTCTACCCTTTTCCACAAAGAGGCAAGAGTACTGAGCAAAGCCAAGGATGTGGGGAGAAGACACATGATATGATGGTTGAATGAAATTTTAACCATGTCTAAAACGGCCATAAGTAGGATTCTGCCATTTAGTATTTCACATTTATATAAGGCAGCATTGCTATCTTTGATAATTATAAAACCATAGTTTTAATCAACAAAAAATTAAAAATACTTTATCTCCCTCCATAGCAAATATTCAGTCAAGATTTTATTCTTCATGTAAAAATAAACTTATACATCCAGTTACTAGACAAATTTGCTTTTATTAGTAATAAATAGTAAAATTACATTTATAGCAAACAATAACTGTAAACAAGTCTTTTTATGATTTATTATCAATAAATATTTTATATAGTTACTCTATACATTTGTATATTCAAGATCAAAATAAAACATTTCACCCCAAAATAGAACATAATTAAAAAATGCTTAAGTTGTCTTCTAATAGGTTACTTCTGATTTTAAGATGATAATTTTTACAAAGATCTGTTTATTTAGCAAGGAGGGATGCAAGTTCACATCACTGGTTGAGCCACTGAGGAGCATTTAACTCACAACTCATGACACAGGGGCACCTACTGTCTTTGATTTAGACCACAACAAATAATCCAACAAAAATAATATCAATATGAAGGTTGTGTTTATTATGTATACAAGTAGAGACAGTTTGAAGGATTTAAAATGACACGTTTAAGTATCTTAGAAGTAACTGTGTACAAGTCTGTGTGTGCGTGTGTGTGCGTGTGTGTGTGCGTGTGTATGTGTGTGTGTGTGTATGTGTGCATGTGCACAGGTGTCAGAGAGAGAGAGAGAGAGGGAGAGGGAGAGGGAGAGGGAGAGGGAGAGGGAGAGGGAGAGAGAGAGAGAGAGAGAGAGAGAGAGAGAGAGAGAGAGAGAGACTTTAGTGTTTTCTTGCTTGGGGGAAGGAGGATATGGGCATGAGTTTGGGATAAGGGATGATGTAATCATATTTTAATTTTAAAAACAAACAGGAAGGACGTAGAAGATACGATATGTGAGCTGTAGTGAGTAAGAGATAAAAAATCTGAGTCAAACTGAACATTCAAATGCTAACAAAGCATGTTTGGAACACTGATTTTTTCTTATCTAGAGATTTTTCATTCATAAATGAGATTATAATGTTTTCCAGTAGTTGCATTGTACAGGCTTATGTTAAAAGCAGGTCAGCAAAGATTGAAGGAATTCTTACTAGATGTCTATGACAAGAAAGGAAAATGTGTTTTGCTGTAAACATACTTCATAATCTTGTTTGTGAGACTTTTTTCAGAAAAGAACCAGTCTACGGATGATAAAAGAAGGCTGTTAAGGTTAAACTCAGAGGACACGTGCATTTAGGGCTTGGGCATGGTTCATTAGCTGTTCTATATTCTTGTTTGAGATATCTCTCAGAAAGGGAAACACTTCAGCTCTATGCAGGCAAGTATTACAGTACTTATTGCCATATGAGTCAAAATTTTTGACTCTCAGCCAGGAAATGATACACACTAGCTTTTAGGGGTTCAGGGCTATCTGTTACATCCTCTAAATTTTCTGTCTCTATGCTGCTTGATTGCCTACCTGGTGATATTTTTTATCTTTGTTTTTTTAAGTTTATTTTAATTTTTGAGATTACTCATTAAATCATTTCTCCCCTCTCTTTCCTCCCTAAAACCATCTCATATACCCATCCTTGATCCCTTCAAATTTCATGTAAAAATTTTTCGTTAATTCTTGTTAAATGCCCATATATGAGTGTGTATTATGAGATACATATCATACTTAAATATATATTATATATAATATGAGATATATATCATATGTATGATTTAAGTATTATATATAAGTTATATATATATATATATATATATGTAAAATACTTAATCTGGATAATGTTACCTGTATGTATGTTTGTAAGGCTGACCATTTGGTATTGAATAAACATTTCATGTGCTCATCTCCGACGAAGACTCTATTTACCACTCTCAGAATTCACTTGTTAGTTGCCTGTAGTTTTTTGGGCTGAAGCTTCATGGATTTTTCTCTATCCACTTTTGCATGTGTATTTTGTTAGCGGTGTTCATCCCATATTTAGGCACTCATGTTATTGACAATTATGCCTGTAGCATCTGATGTTATTAGGAGGCATACTCTCACAGGAAACTCCCAGTTTCTTGTATCTTAAAATTTTCCCATTCCCTCTTCAGCAATAATCCTGATGCTTATCTGCAGGAGTGTTTTGAAGATGTGTCCATTGGGACTAGGTTACACAGTTGTGCATTTTCATAGGTTGTAATTTTTTTTTTATAATGGCCTTTCAATATGTTACAAGGTGCTTTCTTGATGAGGGATGGGGATATATGGACAATATCTAGAATGTGGTTAGGAATTGTTCTGGTTTGTTAAAATCCATGACTTTATTAGCCCATCATAGTTGGCTAAGTTTCTAACACAATGCATGTTTTCCCTCTTTTTGAGTGGATCTTAAATTCCAACTCAAGAGCAGTTAGTTACCACCAAGCTACATGTGACACTACTACAGCCTTAGGGTTATTCTGCCATGCTGGCTGTTGTGTATCATAGGTATTGCAGCTGGGAAAAAAGTTGATTGTTTCTTTCTTTTCGAAGTTTACATTGCACCATCTGGTATCAGAAGCTCTTGTCCTCAGGTAGGGTCATTCTGATAAGTTTCTGCTCAGGGACCTCTGACACCTGTGTCTGAAATGCATGATGTCTTCATCAATAAAATCTTAACTTCCACCTTTGAGGTTACAGCAATAGACTGTGTGAGCATTTGTTGTAAAATCCTAAGCAACAACTCAAAGGAAGATTTATCTTTCCTTGTCCTGCGTTTTTGACAGGTGGTCTTCACTCTTGGAAAGATCATTGCTGGCTCAAGCCAGATGATAGAATTCCATTTATACTATATATGTGTGTTTACATACATATTTACATGTGTTATAGGGTTAGGTTTAGATAAATAGTTAATAGTATAATTCTTTGTGACATTTTTCAGACATACTTCATTCTAAATTCAATTTTATTTATTTATTTATTTATTTTTGTTTTTATACCATTTTAATTGCATGCAAGTATTAAGGTCAGGTCTAGGTTGAGGGTCCAGCAATACAATAGAGGAACAAGGAACAAGGAACAAGCAAGACAATAAACACAAACAGTCAAAGAACAAGCAAGGCAATAAACAAAGTCCTGTGATCATTCCCTTGATCACTATTTCTAAAGGCTTATCAGGATGAACAAAATATCTGAGCCTACTTCTCTGTCCTAGCCCAAAGTCATTTTTATGCCTAAAGCCGACTTCTTTGTTCTAGCCTAGGATTCAGATTTCAGTCTGAAATTAATTCTTTGGTCTAGCCTAAGATTTAGATTCCTGCCTGAAATTACTTTTTTTGTTCTAGCCTAATGTCAGATTCCTGCCTGAAGCCCATTTCCTGGTCCTTTGCCAATGTCAGATTCCTGCCAAGCAGCCACAAAAACTCTCCACATCTCCCCCTTTTTTACTTCATTAACAAGACTGAGCCTATTTTAGGTCGTTCTGACAAGAATGACTTCCTTATCTATCACGGAATATGCATTATTAAAAGCAATGCACTTCTGTCCAGGCATATTTCTTATTATATACTTTTTTTCTGCATTTACCTTCTTTCTCTCACCAAAAAGAATCCCTCTTTTTCCACATTCCTTGTCAGATCTTAAGTACCAGGCTATTCCTCCTTCTATTGCTCCCCGAATTCCCTACCTGTAGAAATTGTTCTGCTTCATTTTCTTGGTTTCTGAAAATTACTGTAGGATACATAGTCACATCTAAGGATTTGGAATTAAGAGCCTCCAATGAGAGAATATGAGAAATTTGTCTTTCTATCTTGATTATCTCACTCAAAATGATCTTTTCTAATTCCATCCATTTACCAGAAAATTTTATGACTTCATTTTTCTTTACATCTGAATAGTATTCCATAGTGTATAGGTGTACCATTTTTATTTATTCATTCACTGGGTGGATCATTTTCATTTTATCTATTTCTTAGCTATTGTGAAACGGGCACCAATAAGCATGGCTGAGCAGATATTTATGAAGTAAGATATCAAGTGCTTTGGGTATGCCCAACAGTGGTTTATTTGAGTCACGTGGTAGATTTCTTTTTAGCTTTCTGAGAACTCTTCATACTGATTTCCATAACAGCCACAACAATACTATCAACAGTGAATGAGGTTTTCCTTTCCCACATCCCCTTAAGTATTTATAATTCATTGTTTTAATGACCTTTGTCTTCCAACTGGTTTAAGATGAAATCTCAAAGTTATTTTTAATTTGCATTTCCCTAATTGTTAAGAGTGATGAACATTTTTGAGACACTTCTTAGTCATTCTTTTTGAGAACTTAGTCCCCTTTTGAGAACTCTCTGTACAGTTCCCAGGCTCATTTTTGAATGCGCCATTTGTTTTTGTTGTTATAAATGTGGCTCTTTGTTTTTGATTTTGTATTTGTCTGTGGTTGCTGTTTTTCTGTTTGTTTGGTTTTTGACTATTTGCTTTCTTGTGTCCTTTATACATTCTGGATATTCATCTTTAACTCAGATGTATAGCTGGCAATGACGATTCTCTCTCAATTCATCATCCTTTGTCCTCCCTCTTTACCAGGTTCATTGTCTCTTTAGCTTTGAAAATGCATTTTCTTCTTATGAAGCCCCACTTTTCAATTTTGATCCTAATCAAATCTTGAACAAATGAAGTAATTACTACATAAAAAATATTCTTAGATCTATATCACATAAAGTACTGTCTATGGCTTTTTTCAAGCAATTTCAATGTATCAGGTTTCAAGTTTTGATCTTTCATCCATTTGGAATTAAATTTTGTGCAAACAGATAGATATGAGTCTAATTAAATTCTTTTGCATGTGGGCATCCAGCTTACTCAGAACTATTTCTTGAGAATAGTTTGTTTTCTCCAGCCTGTGTTTATGACATCTTTGTCAAAGAATAAATAGCTGAAGTTGTGAGAATTTAGTGGGATTATTCAAAATTTTCTCCATCTAAGATGATATTGGCTGTGGACTTCCTACTGGCTGTAGACTTCTCTTATTTATTATGTTGAGGTAATTTCCCTATAGCCTTAAATTCCCTATTACTTTTATCCTGAAGTCATATTGGGTTTTGTCAAAGGCCTTTCCTCCATCTAGTGAAATAATCATAGGATTTTTAAAATCCATTTATGTGGTATATTACACTTATTGACTTGTATAAATGTTGATGCAGAAACTCCAGCTCTCATCTTGAAGGGAATAAAAAGTAGTTTATTCTGTCGCTGTCTTGAGTGGCTATGGCCTGGAAACAGAGATTTAGGTTTTCCTAAATTCCATGTTTCAATTCAGAAGTGGTTTCATTGAGTTCTTATGATTTTACAAAAGAGATGATTTCAGAAATCAAGACAAGAGAGGCAGGCACATTGATATTGGTAAGCTTTTCTCTAGACACAAGATGCTATCTGATGGCATTCTTAGCTTTTAAATTGGTAGAAGCCAGTTTACTTGCTAAGTCAATAGATTCTAAAAGGATTTTCATGTATTGTCATAAAATGTTTGTACATAGGAAAGGCAAGGGATGGCCTGTTCTGGAAGAAATAGAACATATTCCGAGATAAAATAATTAGCTTCTAGATCGGCAACTTTTCAATATCTCCATAGTATTGAGTACTAATTCACTTATCAGTCTCTGAAGACAGATTTCTTTAAAAATTATTCATTCATAGTCAAATATACTTTCTTTTCAGAAGACTGTGTGTACACATTAGTGATCCATCCCTGCATTTCAGGGATAAAGCCAATTTGATCATGGTGTATAATCTTTATGATGTATGTTTGTATTCTTTCTGGAATATTTTATTCAGCATGGTTGAGCTGTGTTCATCAAAGATATTGGCCTACAATTTCCTTCTTTGTTGTGTCTTTAACTTATTTTGGTGTTAAGAGTGATACTGGCTTCACAGAATCTCTTTGGGAGTGCTCCTTCTGTCTCTATTCTTTTGAAGAGTTTAAGGGTTAGTTGTAGATATACTTTTGAACGACTCTAGAGTTGTGAATCATTTTGTCCCTGGATTTTTTTTTTAACTGGAAGGCTTCTTTTTATTATTTCATCTAATTTGTTATGGATCTGTTATATTATTGTTTCTGGCTTAATTTTAGTGAGTTGCCTGAATCTCAATATTCTTCCATTTTTATGGAAATATTCTTAATTTATTTGACAATTATAAGCCGTGAAGAAAATTGGTCCTTTATATATGTGATAACCCTACTATATTATACATCAACACTTGTTTCTCATTGGAAAAAAAACAGTACTACTGATGGCTCTATGTAATCTGTAAAAAAATATAGAGGCTATTGTCTCATTATGAAAGGAAAGAACATACACTTGCATGCTTTAGTTAATACAGTTTTTCTTTAACAACTGTCAACATTTTATTTTTAATTATAAAGGCAATTTTGAATCCATCACTTTGCATTAAAATACTCACCTTTTCTTTCCAAGTCAAAATAAGTTAATTAAAATGAGATAAATGTTTTCAAACATGATATCATGAAAGTATCGCCAAATAAAAATATGTGATACTACAAATCATCTGTAACGTTATGAGAGGCAACGAAATACACTTAATAGTAAATTAATACTTTCCTTATATGTATAATGTGATCATAATAAAACTTGGTATTATTAAATTTGATTTTCAATAAAATAGTAGACTAAATAAGGCCAGGCATAGGCTTAGCAACATGAATTTCTACCTACCACAGCCAATCTGAATACAACATCTGATGAGTGGGGAGTGGGTAATCTCTCACAGATGAAATCAGCACTGATTCTTCCTTCCTTCCTTCCTTCCTTCCTTCCTTCCTTCCTTCCTTTACTTCTTTCTTTCTTTCCTTCTTTCCTTCTTTCTTTCTTTTTCTTTCTTTCTTTCTTTTTTCCTTCCTTCCTTTCTTTCTTTTTTCCTTTCTTCCTTTCTTTCTTTTTTCCTTTCTTCCTTTCTTTTTTCCTTCATTCTTCCTTCCTCTTTCTTTCTTTCTTCTTCCTTTATTTCTTTTGTTTCTTTTTTTCTTCATCAATACTAGGGATTGACCTCAGGACACCATATATGTGAAGCAATGATATACCACTAAACTATACTCACTCTCAACTTACAGCCTAGTTATGGCACAGTTCTACATAGGATACCAACCAGCAACCTGTCAACACTAATTATATTGATTTACTCCTGTCATGAAAGGGCTGAAATAATTTCCTACTGAAATACTTTGAGATTTATGGTCATTCCAAAGAATGTGTGCAAACATTCCAGAAATCAAGAGTTGGCACGGGTTACCAGGTCATGAACAGTGACCATTCAAAATGGTTTAGAGTAAAAACTGTGTACTGCAAAACACAGCTGTACTTTACCTAAAAGCAGAACATCACAGAAATGAGGACTGAATAATTATCAATACATCTTTATTACATACTAACATGATTATAGCAAACATCTTTATCTTCCTCCCTCTAGGATGCCTCATCATGTAACTTTGTATCATAAAATATATGTATTGTTAACTTAAAATCACAGTTAAAATGATCCTTGCCTTAAGATAGAGTTATATCCTGTCAAACTGATAGTCAGTTGAGAATATTGTGACCTACAATCTGTGTTCCTTACCTGTCAACCATCAAACACAAAGTAATTTATATTCCCATGATCAAATTACTGTTTGTTAACTTCAGCACCAAATCACCACCAAATATCACAGGATGGATTTATTTCATATTGCTAGCCCATATAAGTATATAAATTCAAATTTTGAATGTGATTTATAGTAAGTATCATATCAAATAATCTCAACTGTAAATTAATTACTATAGATGGGAAATTGCCTATAAATTCCAGAATATAAAAGAATAGCACATGGCACTCAAGGACATATATTCTCTTCTGCAGAGATAATTTGCACATTTCTTATATGTTAAGTAGACTTGTGACTTGTTAAGAAGTGAAATAAAGGAGAGATAATTGACCTGAGAAATAGTCTGAGATTAAAAAAAAAAAAAAAACATGGTAGAAGGTACTAATCAGATCTAACAGGAAGCAATAATGGTGTGAAAGATAGCAGAGAAGAAAAAGATTGCAAAGGAATGAGCAAACCAGTATTTTGGGACAGCTTGAAAATGCAAATATGCAGGTTGTTGGGGTTCAAGAGGGATTTCAAAATAACAAATTGAGATAACAAATCTCAGAAAGACAACTTTAAAATTATTATTTTATAATATAAATGTACTCCCAGGTGTTTATAAATTGATGACTACAGTTAACTTGAACTCAGAGAAGTGTAATCCAAGATATTTTATAGTCAAAATATAAAAAGTAAAAGATATAAACAATTTTCTGGGAAATGTAGAAAGACAGCAATGGAGATGATGCAGAAAGCTGACTCCTCCTGCAAGGGACATTTCAACAAACTGAACAAAGCACCTGAAAAGGACAGGTCATTCTTCAGACTGGAAGCCTAGAAAATCTTGATGCTGAAATGATCGTTTACTGAAGGACAGGTGATAAGGACTGCATGTATGAAGGACTAGTGCATCACTGCATCTTTTTAATGCCCTTTGGACTGTTGAGTTCGTGGTACTGGTGATCATTCCTATTGTAATAGTTAAACTGCACACAATTTCTAGCTTAAACATCTTTTAGGTAAAATTACTTTGTAGAAGGAAGCACTGTATTTGAATGTGACATCTAATTGAGGGGCAGACAAAGTGACAAATCAAGGAAAGATTTGACAGAGTCTGTCAGAGATAGGATATGCCCGACTCTCAGGAGAAGCTAGTTAGGAGCAGTGCACGGAGAGTCAGACAGTCAATAGTGTTCAGTGAGTTGAGAGTCAGTGGAGTGAATGCAGTGGAGTGCAGCTGAGTTAGTTCCTGAGGTTATACAGCAGAGCGTATGTCAGCAGATGAAGTTGAACCCAGAGAATAAGAACACGCTAGAAGACTAGAACAAAATGCTAGAGTTAGTTTGAGGCCGAGCAGAGCAGTTCAGTGAGAAGCTGAGAGAAGCCCGATCGAAACATTCAGGTTGGAGAGGAGGTTGATTCAGAACAGTTTAAACCAGCCAGCCTGAGTTCAGGAAGAACTAGAAAGTTCGGACTAACTCAACAGCCAATCTCTGTGATGAAAATTACCTCAGACAGATAAAATTGATTTTTACATCCAGCCTACAAAAAAATGTGAGACAACTAATAAGGTAATGCCAGTTTTCATTCCATTAGGCTTCTCATGAAAGACTTGGAAGTCCAAGAGGAAATAGCATAAAAATTTTCAAGGATTAAGGGACAAAATCAGTTTATGACTACTGTATACTGACACACGGGGTAATAGATAAAGGTCCACAGACCCCTCTGAAGTTTCTTAGTTACCAATAGGGAACTAACACTTGATTATGATGGTTGTACAGGGAGTAACAATACAGATTTAATAATGAGCTAGAAAGAAGATGAGAAGGTATTTATGCTTGGGGGAAGAAGCTACCCACTGTGATGGTGCACCTGCGGCTACCAGTGAGGATTGTCAACCCTCTCCAGGCTGATCGAGACTTTGTAGGAACTTCTTTATTTGCAGGTCTGGTGAGGTTATAGCTCACATGTGATTGCATATCCTTAAAGTTATCTCTATGAGTCTTTGACTGGGTTAGAGACTCAGATGCCAAGACTTCCTAGATACCAGTGATCCTCCAGGTCCTCCAGCTGTGTCCATGGAGGTTGAGACTAATGATGGTGCAGCAACTAGAGCCACGCAACACAAGGTTGTGTTGTGTGAAACAGTCAATGCTGAAGCTTAAACAAGAGTGCGAAGGACTTGTGAAACCACCACTCTGCAGGATAGTACAAGTTAATACTGACCAATGAATTTGTACATACAGTTCTGCTGAAACATCCTGCAAATCTCACTCAAAAATTTTTTGATTTATGTCAGACAGGTCAAAACTAAAAAGAAAGTTATACACATAAATGTAGTTTTCCATTTGAAACCTGTAGGTCACTTCTTAAGGTGTATGACTATTCGGCCTAAAAGAGATTGAATGTTGGGCACTAATTGTGTGTACTAGCTGACAAATGGAAGCAAATTAGTGTCAAGAAACAATTCATCTCCTAATTGTAAAATAAAGTTATATAAAGTTTGGAGTAAAAATTAAGAACCTATGCCAAGGAAAAGAATGCCCTTGAATTCCATTTTCTGTCCATCCAGATGTTTCGGAAGCCTTCCAAGGATTGCCTAAGACATACTATTTGTAATGAATAAATCATTAAGTTACTAGTTTATACTTGAAAATTAAGCTATGGAGATTTTGTTAAATTACTTTCTGGGTTTGAGGGAGGTAGTTCAGTCAGTACATCATGAGAACCTGACTTTAATTCCCACTGACCCACAAAAAAATACTAGACACGGTGCCGCTCATGTATAATAGAAATGATGGGGAGGTAGAGACAGCAGGATCCTTGAGTCTAACTCTTTAGTCAGTCTAGAAAAACTGGTGAAATCCAACGAGAGACCCTGTCTTGAATCAGAACTGAAGATGGTTAATGAAAGCTAACAGTTTTCATCTTATATTAAACTTACAATAAAGCACAAAGCCGGGCAGTGGTGGCTCACACCTTTAATCCCAGCACTTGGGAGGCAGAGGCAGGTGGATTTCTGAGTTCGAGGCCAGCCTGGTCTACAGAGCGAGTTCCAGGACACCCAGGAATACACAGAGAAACCCTGTCTTGAAAAAACAAAATAATAATAATAATGCACAAAAAATGAAATACTTCCCAAAATTTCACCTGGCATGTCCTGTAAGACCTTACTATGCATAAAGTAAAATCATCTCTAATACAACATGTGTTTCTCATGCTGACAAAATGTTCAAATATATTTGTGAATAAAATTCTCAGGTCTCCTACCCTACAGTTATTTTTTATCTGCTCCTTTCTATAAATAGAATAATGTAAAATAATGTAAAAATTCACCATTTTTCTGGAAGAACAATATATGAATGTGATTTACCAAAAAATATCTTTAATATTATATAATGTTTTAAAACAGTAATAACATACATAATAAAGCAAGCAAAGATAAATATAAGGTGAAGCATTATATTTCCCAACCATGTTCTATAGTATTAATAAAGGGATCTTTTAAATGAAAATGATGTTAACAAATTATAAATTTCACTGGTAGTAGTATGCAAAGAAAATACTTATCATGAGGCATAAACCACTCTTGTCTTTAGTATAAATACTGAAAATGAAATATTTTATACTACTAACTACATTAATTTATGAAAAGATAAGCAATATATAATGAAATAAATGGAGTGTCTAAATGTCTCTATGTAGGAAAGAAAGGAGTGCATATCTAAGTCATTTTATTAAAATATTTTGGTTTTATATCAAGATACTATCACTTGAATATAAGTTGTTACAATCAGAAAATGATTTTTGTAAGCCTCACAATAACTACAAAGCAAACATCTATAGTATATATACCAAAAGAATAACTTAGAAATAAAAATACAGTTCTAGAGTAAATCTCTTTATTAAAAAGGAAGATTATAAGAGTGAGAAAACTGAAAGGACCAAATGGTTCAAAATGACTTCAGTGAGATTCCTAGGTGATATTTACATTAATTCTAAATGCATTATAAATCTATTTTAAAGAATTAAGGTGACTGTGTAACTAAAGTATAAGATAAAAATAAATGTTGCTCCAAAGAAATTAACATTTAGAGAATATATTCACTAAAATTAAATTAATATGATAAGACATTCGATGTCAATGAAATCTAACAGAAAGCAGGGAAAGCCATATTTATGCCAAATAATGATATAAATTAAAGAGTAGTAAAACAGTAATATAGGGCTTGAGAGATGGCTCAGTGGTTAAGGGCAGTGACTGCTCTTCCAGAGGTCCTGAGTTCGATTCCCAGCAACCACATGGTGGCTCACAACCATCTGTAATGGGATCTGATGCCCTCTTCTGGTGTGTCCGAAAACAGTGACAGTGAACTCACATAAATATATAAATCAATCTTTAAAACAAACATATACATATATATACATACACACACACACACACACACAGAGAGAGAGAGAGAGAGAGAGAGAGAGAGAGAGAGAGAGAGAGAGA
>NW_021604577.1:8823578-8839005 GCF_004785775.1 Grammomys surdaster
AGAGAGAGAGAGAGAGAGAGAGAGAGAGAGAGAGAGAGAGAGAGAGAGAGAAATTGGGAAGAAAATAAAAGATCTTTTCATATGTATCAAAACAGAGACACAACAGTCCTAAGCCTTTGGACCCAGCAATAACAGTACTGAAAAGGAAAGTTTATAATAATCCATACCAACATAGAAACGACAGAAATATTTGTACATCCGTAAGTTTGTATGAGTTTACTCCTAAAAGTTCTCTGTCTACCACAAATACAACACTCATATGCACGAGTGTATATGCACATACCTAATATTAGTTCTGTATGCCTGTAAAATTCTAATAAAAGAGGCTGTTCTGACTCTAATTTATGAATAAAGAAATATGTAAGCACTGGATAACTGTCTTGTTTACTATCAGTATCCACTATTAGAGTAGGCTATATTTATTTTAGTATTGATGGCCTACTTAAGTTGCTGTAATCTCTTTTAAGTTACTAGCATACATTCTTTAATATTTCTATGTGCATGTTCTTGTGGTATGAAAATATTCATTATTATTAGTGCAGAATGAAAATAAAATTATGAAATTATTTCATTTCACCTACTGCCTTCTAGCCTAGTTATACTGATAACACAATATCCTTTGATTCCATTAGTAGATCTGGTTTTCTAGATAATATTTATGTGTTTTACTAAACTATCATTGATGTACCACTAGCTTCTCCTACAGGATGAGAGATACCTGCTTTCGCCACAGGGTATTTTCATCTCCAAGGTGTACCATTATGACTGAGCCTGAATGAAAGGATCCATGTTTTAGGAGCACACAGGCAAAAATGCTGAAATAACTGCTGAGCAAAATAAATATTAATAGTTAATCACATTTATGATGTCTAAAAAATGAATACCTCTGAATTATCTTAATCTAATCTGAGGTTATTCATGAATCTACTCTGTTCCAATATTATCTTGGACTTGAAACAATTAGAGAGTTATCTAATAATATAAATGCTCTGTTAATTGGCCACTTGGTTAGGTCAGTTCGTGGTGCTATAAATTCTTCCTGTTGCCATATAGGGTTCCTACTGTGGCATCATTAAACTTCCCTGAATATTAGTTTTGTGCAGGCTTTATGATAATATTTTGAGCTTTAAAACAGTCAGTCAGAGAACTACTACAAAAATCCTACACTGTTTTAAGAAAATCAAACTTATCTCTAATAGAAATCTCTAGCTTTTCATTTATACCTCAGAAAAATCAAACAGAAGTCCAAATCAGACAACAAGAATCACTCAGAAATTGAAATTATTGAGTGTTTGAACCTCTCAGACACAAACAAAGATATAAATATACTTCCAAAAATATAGTCAGCTCTCAGCTTCTGATCTGAATCTACATTAAACTGCCAATGAAAATCTACACTTTCATTTGATAGCCTAGGGCCATAAATATGTGAAATTAAATTCTCTGTGGTGTATGTTTTTCTAGAAAACTTCTCTACTGTCAAAAGAATTAACGTATAAGCTCATTTTCTGTAAAATATAACAAGTCCACTCAAATATTTCATCATTTAATTATATTGAAGCAGTTGTATACAGAACACATGAACGACACAATAGTTTAAGCACTCTATTAATATGCCAAGCTATGTGAACTGGACAATAGACTCCTGTCTTTTCTGTAAAATAAAGATAGGTATTAAAAGAAATGTATTGGATAACTAAAATTAGTTCTGATCTCAGAGGTGCAAAAACTATTGCTTAGGTTCTCCTTGGTGGATAGTGGTTAGATTAAAATTCTAGATTACATTCTATAAATGTTCATCCGTTTTTCCATTATTAGCTGTAATCATAACACTGTCTGAAGCTTTTGTATATTTATGCAGTTAAGCACTGATAGCATCTACATATTGGGACTAAACAATCCTAGACTATAAGCAGGTAAGAGTATCTATGACTATTTTGTTGACATCCTTATAATATAAAAGAAAATCCTTACTCAAAATAGACAATTGTTCATGAACCTTAACTTTTTAGTAGAGAATGATAATAATGCAATCTCAATGACTGCCCTACTTAAAACTGAGGGTTTTAAAAGCAATTAGTAAGCAGAGCCTTAAGTAATTCTACGCTATCTATTTATTTTTGTTTTGATAGTACAAATCTGAACCTGTTTAGGAATTAAAGAACAACCACAGGTTTATTTTAAGTAAAAACTAACCTTGTGTTTTCCAGATAAATATTTTTTAAGCAGAAATTTTAAAACGTTCTCCTTAAAAATTTTATTATTACGTAAAATGTATTTCCATTATACTCACTCTCCTCCTCCTCCATCTAACCCCTCTTTGATCCCCCATTCCCTTTCCAACTTCAGGTCTGATTTTTTTGTTTAATAACCTAGTTAAATCCAATCAGTACTGTCTACACATATATGGATGTGAGTATGTCCAATGTACTATAGACTAATTTCCTTTGGCTATAACCCTAAAGACAATGTACTCTCCCTCTCTCATAGTAATCATTAACTCTTCAGCTAGTATTATTAAACATTGACACGTTCTTCCCTGGTCCATGTTGAATTACTGATTGACTTGATCTTGTGTAGGTTTTGTACAAGCAACCAAAGCCACCACAAGTTTACGAGTGCTAAATGTCCTGTTACGTATAGAAGCTGCCATTGTGACTAAACCTTCCATTTGGGTGTCTGGTTCTCACACTCTTTCCTCTTCGACTTCTATAAAGATTCCTGAATCTTGCACATGGAATGTGAAGTGTCCCACTTGAGACTGACAACAACTGATAAGACATGTTCTCTGAACTTTGATCAGTTGTGAATATTTTCATCAATCCCCACTCACTGTACCCAGATATTTCATGATGAGGACTGAACTGAGGTAATTTGAGGTATAGAGATACCTATTTAGAAGTTTAATACTATGTCTGTTTAGCAAAATAATAGTGACAGGTTCGTCTCTAAAGCCTTGAGGCTCCCTAACTATGAGATTCTTAGCAAATCAACATAACCAATTGTACAGGGGATGATTTGTTAGTTTTTTGTTTATTTGGTTGGTTGGTTGGGAGGGATTTTTTTTTCACTTACTCACTTTATCCTACTCACTGCTCCCTCCCTATAACCCCTCCCACAACCCTTCCTCCCTCCCCTTCTCCTCTGAGCATGTTGCCCCCCCCCCACTGCCTAGGTATTCCCCCACACTGGAATTTCAATTATCTGCAGGGCTAGGCACTTTCTCTCCCACTGAGGCAGGCTAAGGCATCCCAGTTAGAAGAACATATTCCACATATAGGCAACAGCTTTTGGGATAGCCCCCATTCCAATTTTCCAGTACTCACATGAAGACCAAACTACACATTTGTTGCATATGATCAGAGAGGCCTAGTCCAGCCTGTGTATGTTCTTTGGTTGATGGTTCAGACTTGAGATCCTCAAGGGTCCAGGTTAGTTGATTCTGTTGGTCTTCCTTTGGAGTAAATATCCCCTTCAGGGCCCACAATCCTTCTTCCTTTTCTTCTGTAAGAGTCCCCAAGCTTTATCTACTGTTTGTTTGTGGATGTTTGTATCTGTCTGAGTCAATTGCTGGGTTGAGTGTCTCTAAAAACAACAACTTCTGTTTGCAAGCACAACAGAATATCGATAATAGTGTTAGGGGTTACTGCTTTCTCCTGGGATGGGTCTCAAGTTGAGCTGGTTGGCCATTCTTTTAGTCTCCCTTCCATACCTTATGCCTGAATTATTTCGGGATGAAAATTTTGTGGTTGGGTTGAAATCTCTATCCTTCCACCAGGGTTCATGTCTGGATACAGGAGGTGGCCTCTTCAGGTTCCATATCCCCAATGTAATGAGTCATAGCTAAGGTCACCCACATTGGCTTTTGGGTGCCTCCCTTATTCCAGGTCTCTGTCTCTTCCTGGAGATGCCCCCACCTCCTCATCCCTGACATTTCTAGATTTTCATGGCTATCTAGCCATCTCTCCTGTCCTTCCTCACACCTGATCCTGAAACCCCTATTTTCCCACCCATCCCCCATTCCTCCCAGTTCCCTACCTCCATCTCCTTCTTGTGACTATCTTATTTTCCTTCTAAGTGAGATTTAAGCATCTTTGCTTGAGCCTACCTTCTTGTTTGTCTTCTTTGGGTCTGTGGAGTATAACATGGTACCTGCATTTTATGGCTAATATCTAGTTGTAAATGAGTACGTATCATCCATATTATTTTGGGACCAGGTGACCTCACTCAGGATGGTATTCTCAAGTTCCATCCTGTTGCATGCAAAATTCATGATGTCTTGGTTTTTATTAGCTGAATAGTACTACATTGTGTAGACTTACAACATATCCATTCTTCTGTTGAGGGACATCTAAGTTGTTTCCATTTTCTGGCTATTTCAAATAAAGCTGCTATGAAATAGTTGAGCAAGTACCTTTGTAAGGTGTTGGAGCATTCTTTGGGTATATGCCCAGGAGTGATATAGCTGGGTCCTCAGGTAATAATATGTTCAGTTTTCTGAGGAAATGCCAGACTGGTATAGTTATCTTCTGAGAGGCTCTGCCAGAGTCTGACAAATACAGATGTGGAAGCTCGCAACCAACCATTGGACTTAGCAGGGGTCCCCAGTGGAGGAGTTAGAGAAAGGATTGAAGGAGATGTAGGGGTTTGTAACCCCACAGGAAGAACAATAATATCAACCAATCAGACACCTTAGAGCTCCAAGGGACTAAACCACCAGCCAAAGAGGCTCCAGCTGGATATGTAGCAGAGGATGGCCTTGTTGGGCATCAATGGGAGGAGATGCCCTTCATCCTGTGAAGGCTGGATGCCCCAGTATAAAGGAATGCCAGGGTGAGGAGGTAGGAGTACGTAGGTGGGTAGAAGAACACCCTCATAGAAGAAGGGGGAGGGGGAATAGGATGGGGGTTTCCAGGAGAGAAACCAGAACAGGGGATAACATTTGAAATATAAAGAAAGGAAATAGCCAATAAAAATTATTTTATTAATTGGTACCATGCATTTATTTTCTGCTAGAGATTCCTATCTGTGAAGCCATGTTTCAATCTTTGTCATGTTATGTCTCTGGATGATTATGACAGTCTCTCAAAGCCACTATTACTTATAATGTCATGTTGTTTTGGGGGAATTTTAGTGTAGTATTGTTTATATGTTCTTGGATGGGCTTTCCATACTGTTTTCCTCATGTTTAGTCTCGGATACATATTTTGTTTTCTTATCATTGTCCTCTGTGTCTTTCCACATTAGTTCTTTGAGAATGTCATACAATGAATTTTGAACATACTGATCTCCCCCTAAAACCCCTCCATGTATCTATATCTCCTTCCCTACCTATCTGACTTTTCATCCTCTGATTTTTACAAACACAGCAATACTCACTAAGTCCAGTTGGTTCTGCACCTATGCCCTTGAGTATGAAATCATCAAAGGGGGCATGCTTGATCTCTAAGAGGTCACACTCTTAAAGAGAATTGATTCTCTCTCTACAACAGCTAAGAATGGTGCTTCAACTGCAACTCCACAGTCGGATTTTGTTTGGGTTGAACTTGTGTAAGTCTTGTTCATGCTGTGGTAACTACTGTATATGTGCAACTTCCCTAATGTGACAAGAAAACAGTATCTCCTTGTAGTCACCTAGCACTTCTGGGTTGAGAGATGCCACAATCTATAGATATAATGATAATTCATTAATAATCAATCCTTTTAGCAATATAATGCTGGAAGTTTTCCTCCTAGGGTCTATAACCTGTGGATCTATAGACTTGTGGCCTAAATAACAGTATCTAGTACAGGTTTTAAGTTGTCCTTATATCTAATCAGAAATCATGGTTACATCTATGATATTTGTGTACTTTCCTATCCAGGACAGTTGTTTCTGTAACTTACAATACTTAGTGAGTGCTAGGTAAATTGTCAAGTACTTTTCTCCTCTGATAGCATACATAACTGCTGCCACTATAAATTCTATAAATTCTATACATTCTATAAATTCTATAAATTCCATAAATTCTATAAATTCTATAAATTCTATAAAGCACTATAACTTCTAGCCAATAGGGTTGAAACTTCCCTGTTTATATTAACCTTATTTCTCCATGTTCTATGATTCAAGTGTGTAGCACAATTACCCAATGAAATAGTATTATTCCGTTTTGTTAAACCAAACCAATTAAATTTTAGATAAATAAATGAAGCAGGAAATATTTATTCTTAATGAGACTCTCTCCTTCCCTTCTGTGTGTGTGTGTGTGAGTGTGTGTGTGTGTGTGTGTGTTTGTATATGTGCTTCTGTATGTGTATCTGTGTGTGAGTCTGTTTGCACTTCATTTGGAACACATAGAAGCCAAGAAATTAATAAGATGCTAGAGTTGAGCACATAAAATTAAATGGTATAGAAATGAGGGAAATAATTAAACAAGAAATATTAAATGGGGTGGGAGAGAAGGTCAAAGTAGAAGATGGGATACAATATTGGAGACAACTAATACTAACGACCTTTTTATAAAGTTATATGAAAATGTACTACAATTGAAACTTCCTATAATACTTTTCTCTGACAAAACTTTTCCCAAAGAGACATAACACACATATGTATTCATTCAGTTAATGGTCCGATGACAGACCATTGCTTGAATACCACCAATTTCTAATTCAATAAACCAATGAATTTTATTGAAGTTACTTGCTAGAGTATAGATGAGGGTTCACTTAAAGGAGCAAAAATAACTCAAAAGACAGCTGCATGAGCAGAGCCTTCCCCACATGGGCAAAAGCTCACAAGGCTAGGAACCTGTAGCACACTGCACAGCCTGTAGAGAGCTCAACTGGTTGGAGAATATTGTTTCCAAGTGACTGGTCTAAACCTTTGCTAGGTTTCCTTGCTGGTTTCTGCTACTCCCAGGAAGCTGGTCTTCTTTTAGAGTCTTTTTTTTGTAGCAGCTTTGCTTAGTTTGGCTGGGAGGGATCTAGGGAACCTGGTTAGTTTCAGTATGTTCTGGAGCTATTTTCAGTAGTTTACTTTCCTGTTTAAGAAGCTGCCCTGCAAGATGGAATCTTTCAATACTGGATAAAATTGTTACACAAAAAATATATATACATATGTAGAAATAGTTTAAAAAGATTTACACCATAACAGGGGAACAATGACCCCACTAGACACTAAAGGCTATCAATAATAACAACCATAACAATAACAACAAAAAGCCCACTGACAATGATGGATGTTTATTTTGATAAACATAGATCCTCAAACATTAAAGGCTACAACCATTGAACTGTGTTATATTTTGAATGGAGTAGGTGACAGCAGTGAGTTGCTGTTTTTATCACATCAGAAGTGCATTCTGTCAGGACAATTTGTTGATTTGTTGCTGTTGGTGTTGACCTTCAACATCATCCAGAATAGTGTCTAGTATGTATCCAACTCAGAGGTAAAGGGATGAAAAAGAAGGAATTGAAGTAGATACTATAAATTTGTTCTCTAGGTTTGGCTTTTGGATTTGCATGGCCAAGGGCATATTGGGAAAAGGAAACATGATGATAGATAGCTACCTGTGCTTCCTCCAGTTGCCAAGGAATCAGTTTGCTAAGGAGTGGGAAGACAGACTGTTCTAAAGCAGGGTCCATGACCACAATGTTATTGTAGATAAATGGAAGAACTTTACCAATAATATCAACTGTGCCATGGAGTCCTCATACAGTAGGACAAAGAACTGACCACTGACTATAGGAGATCCATTTATGCAGTGATGAATATTGTCATAACTTCATTGTGCAAATGGCAATAAATTTTGCAGAGAAAGAACTGGATCTATTTTTATAAAGGCTTTGAAACTCACTCGAAAACTGGCTAAGCCTCTTCCACAATCATTTTGAATGTAGTTTATCAACTCAGAGGTAAAAGGATGAAAAAGAAGGAAGAGAAGTGGGTACTGTGGTGGTTCCTACAGGACAAGGAGTTGATTGAAAATGAAGGGATTTTACTATGCATGTCTAGGGTATCCTGGAGATGGAGCAGTTTCTCTGAGAAATCTTCACAGATGCTCTGAAAATCTGCCACAGCCTCCTTAATCAGGGTCAAAACTAGAAGGCAAGTGGCATCAGGATGCATTTGTCCAACCTGGCTAAGTACTTCCACCCACCAGCAACCCATATTGCTTCCATTGCAGTGACTCACAGGATACCAGAAGCCTTCAATGCTGAGAAGCAGAAGCAAACTACCATTTAAGTAGAGCATAAAGCATTTGCTGATCCTGCAGAAATAGCTGTAATCTTCTATGTAGGTCCCTATTGTTAGTGGTCTGACTCTTATGGTCTTTATTTAGACCAGGATCCTGTCCATCAATATGACAAATGAATTGCGTTCCTGATTGATAAACATGAAGTAGTAAACACACACACTTGTGTGTGTGTGTGTGTGTGTGTGTGTGTGTGTAGTTGTCAAAATGTTTCATCTGTTCTTCTAGACTGGACTGTAGACAGAAGTCATAATGTCATTCATAAGCGGTAAGATTTTATTATTTATTTCTTTGAAAATAAGAGTTTTATACAAATTAATTGGAGTTTAGATGAACACCTTACCATAACCTCCTGAACACTAAGATCATATTTTGGATTATAAACTAAAGAAACTTAATTTTTCGCCACTGCTGAACACTATTCTAGATCTGACTTTAAAGAAAATTTTAAATTACTCAATATTCATCTCTTTGTTGATATTTCATTACTTTCAGGTAAAATTACATACCCCTAGATATTTTATACTTCTAGCTTTTGTCTAAAATTAGTCATTTTTACAGCTACCTACAGTTTCCTATTGTCAAAATGTCTATTGAAAAAAATGAAGATTTGAGTTATAAAAGTTTATCTGTGTTTAGATATTCTTTCTAGGATGTCTGTATTGACAGAGACATTAAGCTATCATCATTTTGAGATTTTCAGAACTTATTGTGGAAATATATGTGTGTGGTAGTGCATACACCTGTATGTTTATATGTATGTATGTGACAGAAACAGAGAGCATATACATATACTTCTAATGCTTGTCCATCTATATCTAAAAGTGATTACGAATTCACATTACTCTTTACAGTGGTATCAAAATATGGATCATTTTCGCCTTGTCCCAGACTTCTCTTTAACTTGCTCCAGTGTTAGCTTCCATCTGCATTGTATCTCATGGCTAAATTCCAGTGTACATTGTAAGCATTGCTCCTTTGTACTTCAGCAGAAAGGGACGTCACGAACTAAAATGCAGCTATTATGAATAACTCTTTTGCCTTCAGTCTTTTGATTCTACTACACTTTCACTCTGCTTCTCTCAATAAGAATATTTATATCACTGCTACATGCTAAATATACTCGTGGTGTGGTGGTGATAGTGGTGGCAGTGGTATGGTGATGGTGTGTGTGTGTGTGTGTGTGTGTGTGTGTGTGTGTAAGCAGGCTTGTGAATGTATTGAACATTCCTGTGCACACATATTTAGACCAGACCATAACCATAGGAGTCTTCCTCTGTCATTCCCTGCCTTATTAGAGACAAATTCTACTACACTTTCACTCTGCTTCTTTCAATAAGAATATTTATATCACTGCTACATGCTAAATATACTTGTGTGGTGGTGGTAGTGGTGGCAGTGGTATGGTGATCAGTGGTCAGGTTCTCTTACTAACCTGAAATTTGCAATTTGTTCTAGATAGTTGGTTGGCCAGCAAGCTCTCAGGATTAGACCCACATGTTTTTACCCTGAAATTCTGGAGTTATAGACGTAGGTAACTGTGTCTAGTTTTTCACCTGAGTTTTTCAGTAGGAGCCTTGAAATCAAAATCACCTCTTCATGCATGTATAGTAAGAATTTTTACCTTCTGAGCCATCTCTCTAGACCCAAGATAACCTACTCATAATATAAATTCTGTTTTCTAGTCACTCTAGCTTCATAAACAATTTAAAAATTGACTATATGAAGTTTTACCATTTATAGTATACTTACAGGTTCATTCGTTTTATTAGTAAAAAGCGTTCTATTAGTGAATTCACCAGTTTACTTTTCCATTTATCTATTTATCTACTTAAGCTTTAACTTGCTTCTAGTTTTTAGTGATATTGTATGAAAGTATCTTTGTGTAGATTTTTTTATATACGTTTTCTAATATGCTGAGTAAGTAGGTGTTCTACTGTTTACTATATGAGTCATTTTATATTGTGCAGTACAGCCGAATTGGCTTTCTAACTGTGTGTACCAGGCAACTGTGCCGTCAGACTTTAGGCAGTCCAACAGGATTGAGTAGAACCTCACTGCTATTTTAGTTTGCAATTCTCTAACAACAAAATATTTTGGACATCTCTTCATATGCTTAAATGATACCCACATCTTCTTTGTTGAGACAACTGTTCGGATCTTTACCTCAATTCTGCATTTGTTTTGAATTTGTTTTCTTTATATTTCCTCAAAAATAGACACTTCTTACTTTCACCTTAACAATACAACCCAATTAAAAATTACAGTCGTTATAAAGCTTAATTTATTTCTTTATAAAACTGCCAAGTTATATCAAAAAGCTTATCTCTAAGCACAATAAGGCATATAATTTAGAAAACCCTACTCATTAAGGTGGAAATATACCATGACCAGAGAGCTCCTCTGAGCTTGGTGTAAAAGGGAGAATTCCCTTAACCAGAAGTGATTCTCCTTCTCTGACCTTGTCTGAGGAGCCCAACCTCCCACACCTTCTACCTGGGGAAGGTCACATAGTCTTTGGCAGACCTACAAATTCAACTTCCTCTTTTACTGATAAAACCCTGCCTAGTGAGTACCTGGGATTCCTGGAATGCCTCTCCATACAAATGAGGTATTTACATACTTTAATCTCTAACCAATGATTTTTATTTATCCTGAAAACTCCTTCCTAATCTCCAGGGTCCTAATACAGAATTTGCTCATCCTCAATAGTTTATATGTACAAGCCCATCCTGACTAAAGGTATGCGCACAAGCTAAGATTGGCTAAGAGAGCTGTATCATTGAAGATTGTTGGAGAAGGCCTTCATCTAAAAGAGCTGTCACACTAAGATTTCAGCTTCAGCTTCACACTTCCCCCCGATGTGCAGTGCCATCTGGACACCCTGAAAGGGAGGAGGCTGAGGATGCAGAACCACAGCTAGACCCTGACATGCATACCAAAATACATTTCTCTTATAGCTTCAATTAGTTTTATGGTTTTCCATTTCAGATTCAACGCTATTAAGGTTTCTTGGTTAATTTTTTGACTAGTATGAATTATCTTTTAAAATTTTTACACAGGATTTTTTTTTACATGTCTAGTATAGAATTCTTTTAGCATTATTTAAAAATCCAGCAAAATATTTGTGTTCCATAAAATATTAAATAGGAAGATTGGGATAGAAAATCACTTTCATCTCATTGGAAAAATAAACTACTGTCTTTCAATATGAAATATTCTGTGTGATATATACACATGCACATATACTCACACAATTACTTTGTCTACTGAGTTTCATTTTTTCCTATATTTTTAAAAATTTTACTGTTAATACAAGCTGAAATTTGCAAAATACATTCTCCACGACTAATGTTATGTTTTTTGTTTTGTTTTTTATTACTTACAGGACAAAGCAAATTTTATAAACATCTTTGTAAAATCACTGTGAACAGAGACACTGTTAAAAACTGATCCAACCTCTTTGAAGCCTCTTTGAAGCTCACTGAAAATGTATTGAATGTTTTAAGAATTACAATTCTTTCTTTTTGATCCTAAGGGGTCCCTCTGTTGTCTGTGATTGATTTGATGCCAGAAGAAATGTTCTGCAGAAGCACAGATTTAGGGTTCCCTTCAGACATGCATCTAAAATCTTAGTTTCTCATTGGATTGCTCCCACATGTAGTCTGAGAGAAATACCTGACTCAGCAAAAATTGATAACAAAGACTGACATCTGGTGCTTTGAGCGTGATCCTGGACTTGCAGCTGGCCTTCACTGATAAGAGTAGAGAATAATACATAGTATATCAGGCTCACAGATAAGTCTAAAATGAAGTTCTGTAATCCTATTTGCTTTCTTAATTTTTTTTAATTAATTAATTTATTTATTTATTTATTTATGTTGCAGATTTTATTCCCTCTATCCACCCTTTGACTGTTCCACATCCGCTATCTCCTCCCCAGGCCCCTGTCTCCACAAGGATGTCCCCACCACCTACCACCCACCATCTACTTCACCAGACCTCTAAACTCCCTGGGGCCTCCAGTCTCTTAAGGGTTAGCTGCATCTTCTTTGACTGAACCCAGACCCAGCAGTCCTCCGCTGTATATGTGTTGGGGTCCTCATATCAGCTTGTGTACGCTACCTGGTTGGTGGTCCAGTGTTTGAGAGATCTCAGGGGTCCAGATTAATTAAGATTTCTGGTCCTCCTACAGAGTCACCCTCCTCCTCAGCTTCTTCCAGTCTTTCCCTAATTCAACCACAGGGGTCAGCAGCTTCTGTCCATTCGTTGGGTGCAAATATCTTCATCTCACTCTTTCAGCTGTTTGTTGGGTCTTCCAGAAGGCAGTCATGATAGATCCTTTTTTGTGAGCATTCCATAGCTTCAGTAATAGTGTCAGGCCTTAGGACCTCCCCTTGAGCTGGATTCCACTTTGGGCCTATTGCTGGACCTTCTTTTCCTCAGGCTCTTCTCCATTTCCATACCTGCAGTTCTCTCAGACAGGAAAAAATGTAAGTCAGAGATTTGACTGTGGGATGGCAACCCTCTCCTTCACTTGATGCCCTGTCTTCCTCCTGGAAGTGTGCTCTATAAGTTCCCTCTCCCTACTGTTGGGCATTTCACCTAAGGTCCCTCCCTTTGTGTCCTGAGAGTTTCTCACCTCCCTGGTCTCTGGTACATTCTGGAGGGTCCCCCCTACCTCCTACCTCCTACCTCCCTAGGTTGCATGTTTCCATTCTTTCTACTGGCCCTCAGGGTTTCAGTCCTTTTCCCTCACCCAATACCTTATCAGGTTCCTCTCTCCCACCCAAACCTCATCCATAGTCCCTCCTAAGTCCCTCCCTTTCTTCCCACTTATGATTGCTTTCTTCTCCCTCCCAAGTGGGACTGAGATGTCCTCACTTGGGCCCTTTAGTTTGTTGACCATTTGAGTTCTATGGACTGTATATTGAGTATTCTGTAATATTTATTTATTTGTTTATTTATTTTGGCTAATATCCACTTATTAGTGAGTATATACCATGTACATCCTTTTGGGTCTGAGTTACCTCACACAGAATGATATTTTCTTGAACTTTTGTTATTTAATGAAAATATACTTTCAAGCAAACTTGCTGTTCTAAAGAGGATAAGAGACATAAAAAGCACAGCTGGTCCTTCTGACTGACAGATGTTCACTGAAAAACACAGCTGGCCCAGATCCTGCAGCCTTTCCTAACTTTGGTCAGAGAAGCTTATCTTAGATCAGATGAACTCAGTGAATTTTTGAAAATAATGTTTGTTACATTATTCTACTAAGATACTGTGGTTACGTATATGCAGCATTATTGTGGGGCAACTGGCCAACCCATAGAAATTTGTATTTTGGGAAAATAAATAAATATATGGCTTAAATAATAAAAAGAAAAAAGAAAAAAACAACAAAAAACCTTTTTATGATGTATTATTTTGATATAATTTAATTAACTTATATGTTTAAAGTAATTTTGAACCTATGATCATAGAAGAAAATGGTCTCATTTACTTGTTGATCCTCCTCCTTTTAACACTCCCCCCAGAAAACATAATATGGCTACAAAGAAAGCATAGATAATCTAGTAGTATTTCTCCTCCTGGTTGCCCAAAATGCAGATAAATCTATTTGCCTTTAGTAATTTGTTTCATAGTTTATTTTAATTAGTGGTAGTTTTTGAAGCCAAATGTCCCCATTACAAGTAAATATAACAACAATGACAAAAGAGTGTGCAAAGTGAATGCAATTTGATTATAAACAGAAGTCCCGTAGAGCTCGGCAATAGAGCACATACAAGATTTAGTATCATGATACAGACCAGCTGACATTAAGCCATAAAGTCTTCCAGAGAATTCTAAATTCTTCTATAAGTAGTTCCTGGGCATCTGGTTTAATAAATCCTTAATTGTCTCTTTTAATTATGCTGTAGGCCAATGTTTAAGTCCCATGAGTATCTGTATACTGCTTTGCAGTTAGAGAGTCTTAGAGAAAACTGGCATTTGGGGATCTTGGAAGACATGTTTGGAAAGGTTTCTACCTTGAGACAAGAAAGTTAGGGAAGCAGTTATCAAACAAGATGGGAACAAACACAGAAGCCAAATATGGAACACAGGACAGGAGTAGACGGCCTCGCTAGGGTGACTCCCTATGTTGTATACCTTATGTTTAATCACTTATGAGCTTTGCTCAAAGGATATGTTAGAAAAGAAAAAGTTTAATAACAAATTTTTAAAGGGGCTCTGCATGCAAATAAGTAATGTTGTCTGTGATAGCATGATAAATTTTAGTCTTATACTTTCTGAAGAATTCACTCAATAAACAAATTTGTTCATGTGAAATTGTCATTCAAATAATGATTAAATGTCAGCTACGCCAGCATAGCTGACTGAGTTCCTTGGATTGGCGGAGGGCGAGAGAAAGAAAGACAAGGAGTCATCTGGTAAAGAACCAAATGCTGTATTTTCAACTGCATAGCTCCCTTTTATACTCTCCACAAAACAGAAACACAAACAGGAACAGGAACAAAACAGGAACAAGGATCAAAACAGGAACAAGGAGACACACTCGGCAGCCTACCACCTACATTTGGATTTCTCCTTGAGCAGTCGTCTCAGGGAAATGCATAGAGACGGGGAGAAGACATAATAGCGCAGGTGCAGAGGATGGTGACTCGCAGTTAAAAGCCAAAATTATTCTTGTTGAAATAATGTCATTGAGGAAGATATAAACAAAAGGAAGAATTATTATGGCACAACATTCACGAAAAAGAAACTTGTTTTCTTTGAGACTTGATAGGATTTAGTTTTACATGTTCATGTGAGAGGTAACAATGCTCTACAGTTTTGGGTCCTCAATCTATTTACTATCTAATTGCAAATATAAACATCATAGCCTCAAACCAGACTGATTAAAAAACTAGACAGAACATTTTTGCCTGGATCATAGCCACATTTGCAGTACAAAACTTTAAATGAAAGGAGAAACATCCAGTATTGTTGATTACATATAGTGAAGTTTATTCATGATACTATCAATTGGGCAAGAAACACAACTCCTGCCACCTCCCCCAACAAGATTAGGAGGTCTAGGTATAGTTGTAAGTTGCACTTTTCTCTTTCTTCCTTCCTTCCTTCCTTCCTTCCTTTCTTTCTTTCTTTCTTTCTTTCTTTCTTTCTTTCTTTCTTTCTTTCTTTCT
>NW_021604577.1:8839015-8862361 GCF_004785775.1 Grammomys surdaster
TCTTTCTTTCTTTCTTTCTTTCTTTCTTTCTTTCTTTCTTTCTTTCTGCTTCTTAGATACCTTTATCAATGCCACACTATAAACGGTACTTAGGTAACTGTACAGTGATGTTCCATGTTCCCATTTAACACAGCTTGCTTAAGTTTATTCTATGTAGTCACCTTGAGTGGACTCAGGTAGTGATGGCAGGTGCAGCTTGCTTAAGTTACCCTATGTATTCATCTTGAGTGGACTCAGGTAGTGATGGCAGGTGCAGGAATGGAGCCTTTCAGAGCTTTACTTCCTTGGTCAGCACTCCTGATTTTATAAACGATGAGGGTCAGTAACCCCATTCCTACCTAAATTTCCTGGTAAACCTGGGTATAGGGTTACATGGGACCCAGACATTCTTTTTTTTTTTTTCCAGACATTCGTAATAAAACTTTGAAGCATCTCAGCAGGACCAAGGCCATAGGCAACACCAGATTTCGCAGCAGAATGGGAAAGGCCACAGAGCATACAGGCACCAGGTGGGGTCTTGCACTTTTTTTTCTTAAATCAAGCCTCTCCCTGGTATCATAACAGCAGCAGCAAGAAACAACAACAACAACAAAAAACAAACAAACAAAAAACAGGACAAATAAACTGAGGACAAATATTTGCAAATCCTATCAAAGATACAAAACAAGTCAGAATCAATAACAAAACCTGGGCACAAGTACAATTAAAGCCAAGGGTAAACAGCTCAGAAATGTTGCTGCCTCAGCACATTTGCAGAGAGGTTAGGAGCCATGAGCAGAACAAAGGTCAATAGGATCATACTTAGCCCAAACCAGAGCTCAAGACAAGCAACTATGAAAATATGTAAAGATATCTATTCTGCATGACAGTGACCTAGAACTCCCCATGGGTAATGACCTCAGGCTTTAGAAAGAATTCATTTACCCTAAGAGAAATCTGTTTTACTCTGAATGTTTTTCTATTAATTTGGATAAGAGCCTCCTATACTACCAAGAACAGTCCCTAAATGTAAACTACATCTACAAATGCTTTCACAGAAATACTTATATTAGACTTTGATATAATTGCATACACTATCTTATCTAAGAAGACATAGGAAATAAACCATTACAATCTTCAATCAGGATATCCTTTCCATTTAATTAACGTTCTTCCTAAATTGCTAGCTTTATATGTCACATGAAGCTTGAGTTGACTTTTTGAATAGTTTGCTTTTTTTTCTTTGCAATTCATTTTACAGGTGTGATATGAGTTTTTTTTTTTAAATTGTATATTATGACGGTTATTACCACTATACAGAAAAGCAATTTTAATATAATTATATTGAACAAGACACCTTTTAGTAAAATACATTTTTATAAAAAATATTTTTCTGAGGGTGGGAAGCAGGTGCATCATCTATTTTTGTATCCTAACATTTTTCTTCTTATATAAAGGCCACTAAGTGTTTAAATGTGACAGGTGCATTCAGATGCCATTAGACTTATCCTAAACAGAGACGAAACTACACAAAAGAAATTTTTGTTGAAACTGTGACTCTTTTTGCGATTGCTTTCCATTGAATTTTTGCATGTGTAACAAGATGTAAATAATAAAAGTAATGATGTTCTAGAAAGGTGTCAAAATGTAGATTGCTACGAACACTTTTATAAAGCTAAGTGCCACAGAAGGCTGGTGATGGGGCTAAAGATGGAAAGACAATGACATCTGTGAATGTCAGCCAAGAAGGAAAACAAAACAAGAACAAAACTCACAGAGAACTGGACTTTTACATTCTCTAGTAGGACTCGGTTGTTGTCCACATGGATATTTCTACTCATTATATTTTATTAATCCCTAGTATAATTATCTCTTTCTTCTTTATTGATTACCTATGGTATCTCCCTTATGTTAGGAGAATGTAGTGAAATGCCCCAGATTTGAATTTTCCAAGCAAAGTTTGAAAGTCTCTCCATACAATTCTAAACATTAGATTTTATTTTTAAAGAAGAGACATGATAAACACTATGGATTATATATTAAATCATTAGTTTGTTTTTATTACATTTTTCCAAGTTATTGAGAGAATATCCATTTTTTTTATTGTTTTTGTAAAAGTGCATTTTCTAAAGTACATAGTCCCAGATAGCTCTATTCAGGCTCCTGGAAGAAAAAAAGTCATCAGTTTTCTTATTCAGTTGTAAGCCTTGTGAACAGACTCATGTACCAGTAAAAAAATTCCCACTCTCATGCAATAGTAGCATTCCTAGTATGATGGTAACCAATCTCATTCTGATTGAATTTGAAGCCCACTCCATAGTAGGGAACTCATGACCTATACTGTAAAACTTGTCAAAAATCCATGACATTGAAGGTCATAGGTTCTTAGAGGCAACTAAATAACATTGCTTAGTTAAATCAAATGATGTAAAACTGCCTTCTGCACACTTAGATTTACCCCTGTAGGTAACTGCTGCTCTTGACCTCTCTTTCTGATGAATACAGACACATAGTTGAACAAGGTACTGAAAATAAATGCTCATGTTTAGGAAAGATATTTATACCATCTCCTCTAAGGCTCAGGGAACAGTGGGAAGGTGGAACAGAAAGAAAATAAGAGTAAGAAGATAGGAGAAAGGATGTGGAAACGTTATCATCTGGGTATGACAGCCACTGCAACCCACAGCTCAAAGCAGCTGCAGATGCCTGCACTGGTTTGTGCAAGAGTATCCCAGTAAACTGGCATGGAAGGAGGAGTGATTCGGAGGCCCTCCACCTTACCACTGAACTATTAGCCACTGATAGATTAATGGAGAGGAAAATCGTTACCTTCAGTTGTTTAACCACTGGTGACCCTAGTGGGCTCTAAGCGGTAATTCTAACCTAATGGTCACTCAGATAAACATCCCTAAACTAAATGGGGTCACAAAATTTTAATCATCAATTTAGGTCTAATCTGGCTAGGATGGGGATGGTGTTGGGATTGTCGATGCGGTAGACCAGAACAGCCAAAATGTATCATACATGTGTATCAAATTATCAAGAAACAACTAAAGAAGCAAATAATTGGGAAATATTTCTGTTTTTTCTGGAGCCATTTGTGTTGGAAATGTAAATAAATGAACTGTCTAAACTAACTTATTTAGTTCAAGAGAAATTCTTTGTACTTAGTATGTTCTTGAGGCCCTGAGGTTGAGTTTAGTTTTAAGTTTTAAGATTTGAATATAGCTACAGATAATATATAAGCTTATGAGCAAGAACGTGAACCAATGTGAGAAATGAAGTGTGCTGGTTTATATATGCTCAGCCCAGCAGAACTACTAGGAGATGTGGCCATGTTGGAGTAGGTATGTCACTGTAGGCATGGGCTTTAAGACCATCATCCTAACTGCATGCAAATGAGTATTCTGCTAGCAGCCTTCAGATGAAGATGTAGAACTCTCAGCTTCTCCTGAACCAAACCTTCCTGGATGCCACCATGTTCCCACCTGGATGATAAAAGACTGAACCTCTGAACCTACAAGCCAGCCCCAAATAAATGTACTTATTAGAGTTGCCTTGGTCATGGCATCTGTTCACAGGAGTAAAACCCTAATTAAGACATGAAGCTACTAGGAATCCCAGCTGGCAGAAATATAGGAAATCCTGTTGATCTCGGCTCAAGATGGGGATGTTTCTTAGAATTAAGGCTTGTAGAGACATTTGCTGAGTAGCGTTCTAAGTGATGACGGTACCTACCAGTCTCAGAAGACACTGTCCCAACTACAGCTCCCATAGCAATCATCTATTCCTCTTAACTTCTTCATTGAATCCATCCTGCAACAACTTGCTAGCAAAAAAGATACTGAAAGTTCCCCCAATTTAATGCAACACAGATTTTAAAATATGATTTACTGGTAAATTTATTGTGGGCCTTTAATTGGCATCAATCATGTAAGGCATAGATAAATAGTAAATTTTAGTAAGAAGGTATCTAATATATGACTAAAGTTAGGATTAATGATAGTTTTCCAATCTAACTAATATGTTTTGATTTGTCACAATCAGGTGTCAACTAAAGTACACATAAAATTGGCTCATTTTAATAATAAAAAATTACAGATGAAAAGAAAAGCAAATGTAACAGACAGTATCAAATTAACATGTTAATATCTAAAATGATAGCCTTTTTTCTCAAACTATTGCCTTTTTCCCTTCATATATTTTCTCGCTTTAGCTCTATAAAATACCTTTTCTTATCCCTGTGTCTTATTTAATCTCCCTCAAATCCCAGCCTGTTTTCCCACAGGTTTATAATGGTGTATGACAAATCACCTACACCTTTGATGATACAGGTTTGTGCATCTGTAGGGAGCCCTCCCACCAACTGAAAACAACAAAATCATTAGATTCTATTTTTCAAATTTTGCCCCTCTGCCTCCTGCAGCTGTAATCTGATATGAAATATAGGAGGGCCCTGCTGCCCTGGCATTATGAAGAGGTAGACTCTAGCAGGAGGGTCTCTGACAATATCAGTTTTAAATGCTTCTAAATAAACACATTTCACATAAAAGAAATCTAGCACTTTTGGTAAAAGAAGTATCCAAACGTTTGTTGTATATATGCAGTACTTGCTCTGGCTCTTAGGAAGAAAGAAGAAGAAAAATGGCAGCCACTCCAAGTGGCCTCTCTGACAAAGAGAGTCACCTGAGTGAGCAGGCTTTCTTGTTGAAAAGAGTAGAGGACAAAGAAAACAAAGCAGAAAGAAAAGCTTACATTGGAGTAAAACCTTATAGATGAAAATATAAGCTGGTAAAATTCATGGCATTTTCAGGGGGCCTTTAGGAAACATTTGAGAGAAGGCGGAAGCACTGCTTTATGATGGGGGTTATTAAGAAGGTGGCTATTCATAAATTTGACTTCATGTATTGTTTTAATTGCCAACATTAATAGCTCTACCTTTAGCTTCACACAGTCCTCTAAACAGGAATAATTAGGTCTAAAGAACCTAATGGTTCCCTTGCTTATCACACATGGGGTCTAAATAATAAATTTTCTGTGATAAAGTTTACATGCAGAATATAATCCAAGAGCCTGTTTTCCGTTTTATAGCTGTTTGCTCTTCCCATTGTTTGTATCAGTACGTTTGAATTTTTTATAGGTTATATATCAGATCAATATATTAAATATCCTTTATCATACATAAATAAAGTGTGAGAAAAGTAGAAATGGTTGTATTTTGACAATAGCACAGTTGTACATCTGTGTATAGGTTAAACACACACACACAAACGCACCAACACAGGCTTTATACTAAAAATAATTTGCTCTATACTAAAGAAGCATGCATAAATAATTTAAGTCAAGACAATAATTAAGAGATTTTCTTCCATATTCCTTAGTTCCTGTATCTGTTACTTTTATTATTGTTATGGCAAATACCTGCTGAAAGCAAGTTAGGAAGGAAGCAATTTATTTTAGTTTAATTTCAAGAACTAACCATTCATCGTGTCAGGGAAGACTGGGGATAGGGCTGTGAGGCTGCTCATAATATTATACCTACACTGGTGAAGTGGAGAGAGGAATACGTGGGAACTAAGCTCACTCACTCATTTTATTCAGTCTATTACCCTAGCCCAGAGGATGCCATTGTCCACATTCAGGGCACATCTTCTTGTCCTGTTAAATAAATGCCTTCATAGTCATAGCTAAAGGATGGTTTCTATGGTGATTCTATATCCCTTCAAGTTGGCAATGAAGATTAACCATCCCCTAAACTGCAACAAAAAATATGATTTATTTATTTGAGCTGGAATGTAGCTCAGCTGATAAAGTGCTTACTTAGCATACATAAAACCCTGGGTCCATCCTCAGTACGTCATAGAATGGGTAAGATGGTGCAATCCTATAGTCCCAGTATTTTGTAGGTAAAGGCAAGAAGATAGGAAGTTCAAGCTTATCTTTGGCTGAATTGCGTGTGTAAACTAAATACAGATCTATTCATTTGGGCAAAAGCTATAGAATTTGGAAACTGCTGCTAGAAAGACTGCCGAGATCAAAAGAAGGTTCACACTCCTCTTTTGCCATCGATGCTGACCTTCCTCTAGTCCCCCTATAGACCGAGAGTAGGAGGAATCCAGAAGTCAAAGGAAAACTTTCAGTATAACAACATCCCAGTATCACAAGGAAGATCATCGAAGGATGAGAAACAACCACAGTAATGATAAATTATGAAACACATACATGCATACACATGCATACATGAGGACCAGTTCCTTTCTGAGAAATTCCTGTGCTCTCCTATTTAGTGTCAATTTTGCCTCAAAACATTCTATTGTGATTAAAAAATTACAGGACAAGTTTAAAGACAAAGCTGGCTTTGCTGTTTGTTTGTTTGTTTGTTTGTTTGTTTTCCAGAGTTGAGTCAAATAAAGCTTCTGGTGGTAATCAGATTCAGTGATAGCCATCTTCAATGTCTTTCCTTCAATCCCAAACACTATTCTTTACATTATCAGTTGGCATATGCGTTCCCATGTATGTGATCTGGGCTAGCTTGATGAAAAAAGTACAGTGGATATTTTGGGAATGCTGGGTGTATTAGTGCAAGCCTTTTAGTATCTGCCTGAAGTCTGTGACAGGTTTGTTCAAAGACAAGTCTTTGTTACTGAGATCTCTGGTGAGCTAAAAATGTCTGAGAAAAAGCCACACAAGGAAGAACAGGTTTATTTTACCTCACAGTTTGAGAGTACGGTCTGTTTGAGTGGAAAGTCAGAGTAGCAGGAATATGAATGGCTGGTCACACTGAATCAGCAGTCAGGGAACAGAGAGTTGAATGTTGGTGTTCAGTTCACCTTACTCTTCTATATTTGGTCTAGGACCCCAGCGCATGGAATAATGTCCACATCAATCCAGGTGGGTATTCCCACTTCAGTTAAACTTGTCTGAAAATACCATACAGATAGACCCAAATATTTTTTGCCTAGGCTATTTTAAATCCCAACCATTTTACAATCAGGATTTGCCATCATAAGTCACTCCTTATCAGAAGTCAGCCTATCACATTTTGAGGTGATTGAGCTGTTATAAAAAGATTATGTCCAGGTGCCAGTAGTGTGAGAACTGAATCTATTCCACACACACATAGAAAATTAATAGAGTACTCCAGAATAAAGCAATCATTTCTGTGACTGAGATCATTAAAGCTATCTGTCTTAGTTTGGGTTTTATTGCTGTGAAGAGACATCATGACTAAGGCAACTCTTATAAATGGCTGGCTAACTGTTTCTGAGGTTCAGTCCATTATCATCATGGCAGGAAGCATGGCAGCATTCAGGCAGGCATGGCACTTGAGGAGCTGACAGTTCTACATATTTTTCTGAAGGCAAAGAGGAGAAGATTGGCTTTCAGGAAGCTAGGAGGGGTGTCTCAAAGGCCACTTCAACAGTGACACACTACTTCCCACAATGTGAAACCTCATAATAGTGCCACTCCATGGACCATGGACCAAGCATATTCCTTTATCATATCCACAACACTATCAGTATATGTTAATTTCTTCTTAGTTAATTCTTCTTAGTACAAAATAATATGTCTTTGAATTTAGGAAAGTATCCAGAGGATAATTTTTATCCTAAAATTTTATTTTCAGGTACAGTTAGCTACTAAGATAATGATTAAAATGAATGTTGACCAAAATTTTAATGTAAACGTTTTTGAGTACACAGCATAGACCTAAGAAAAACCAACTATCATAGAGAAAGCTTACTCCAGTGTCCATTATATTTCCTATATTTTCTAAAAGAACTGGATTCTTTTACAGGAAATTCATAACTTTAATATATACCATTGAAATGCACTGATTTCAAATAATCCTGTTGGTTCCAGATGAGTCCTTAAAACACACAGATCATCACCCTCCTTTGTAGTGAGCTTATTAACCTGAATAAATGGTGAACGCAAAGCATTTTGTATTTCCTGCTGTAAGCCACTGATTAACTAAAAATGAATTATTTAATCCACAGTGAATTGTGGAGGCGTGCCTTAGACTTGCAAAATAATCTAGAAAAAATGTCTAAGTATACAGGTAGAGGTGTGCCCTAAATCATACAAATAAAGAGGTATGAAGAGATGTTGACAGAGTTTATTTTCTATTACATTTAATCACTTAAATATTTATAGATTACAAGAAGTGAAGAGATATTTCCATAGGAACCCGGTAAAACAGCCTAGTGTGGTGCATATGCTTGTAACCCAACATTGACAGTGCAGAGACAGGAGAGTTCCTAGGGCTATCTGGTTACATGAGGGGAGATCAAGGATAATGAGAAACCTAGTCTCAAAGAAAGCAGTGTGGATGTCTCCCAAGGACTGGCACCTGTGGCTCTCAGATACTTACACGTGCATATCCACCTGGACACTACTGCAAGCAAATGTAATTTGTAGGGGAATGCGAGGGCAGGAAGGCAGGAGTGAGTGGGTGGGGGAACACCCTCATAGAAGCAGGGAGATGAGGGATAGAATAGAGGGTTTCCGGAGGAGGAAAACGGGGAAAAGGCGTGATATTTGAAATGTAAATAGCGAAAATAGCCAAGAAAAAAAAGATTTTAATTATGTTTTTTATCACAATAATGTCTTTTTCTCTGTCATTATATCTACAATGTTATGTTAACATAACAGCTACTATACAAAGTTTCCCATTGTTCAAAGTCAAATATTGTGTGTTTTCATACACTCAGGTTAGACTGTATTCATTCAGGAAATAAGGCAGCTCCAAGATTCAATGAGACTCAGTTTACCCAATGGAGGAGAAATCTAGAACTTGGATCAACCTTAGCTTCACATCAGATTCCCCTGTGCAGCCTTTAGAAATCCCATTGCTCCCCCAGAATCCCATGCAAATCAAATCTGCATCTCTTAAACAGAGACCCGGGCATTAGTATTTTTCAAAAGGCCCAAGTAATTCCTTGTGTGCCACTCTGCTTGAGCACCACTGATCTGCAGAGTTATATAACCAGAGGCCGTGGGGGATAATTTTATCAAGTTCGAGTATTCAGTCATCATTATTCCCGGCCTTTCCTATGACTTTCCCTAGCATGCAAAGCATAGCTGGTAAGGATATCAATTACAAAATATTCAGAATTAACAAGCTACACGGGAACATGGTATGAGCTATCCAAGAGATAAATGTGTCTTATATTGTTAACACATCTTACATTTTGAGTAATAAATACTGCATAGACAGGTGGTCTAGGTGCAGAAGAAATACGAAGAAAATTTCAAAATAAAGGGTATATTGTTATCTTTTATTTACTTATTTATGTTTTCCTAATAGAGAAGGAAACTGTGTGTGAGTGCGAAAGGGAGCCTGGGAAAAGAAAGGAAGGAAGGAAACGAAAGTTAGATCTAATCCAGTAGTGCTGTAGTAGTCAAGGGTTCCATCATGAAGTAATTTTCAGCCTACAATATAGACAGACTCTTGTATCTTGTAGAGATACAAGAGTAAATACAGATGTGTTTTTCACATATATTACTAATATTATTACTCATACTGGCAACTTCAGAGAATAAGTACGATGCAGAAACAAAGATATTTGAGCAGAAAATACATATGTAAGCTTTTAAATACCAATTTTTAACCAACAGACACAGACTTGAGTCATAAACTAGTCTATTCCTGCTCTGGGGCATGGGAAATACAAAACTTTCACTGGAGACATGGAATACCAGGGAGTATGGACATGCTCTGAGCAGTAAGGGCTGAGGAAATGACCAACGATAAAAGATACAACTTAAAGACTCTTCAATGGCCAATGCTAGAACATTTAGAGCAACCCAAGAAATGGCAAAGCACTTAATCATAACCCAGATTATGATGTGAATGTCCAAATCCACTCTAACGTTACTAAATGACTCAATAGCTAACTGGCACCTATAAAATTTTTTCTCATCTATGAATCCCCTTTAATATGTTAATTACCTTCCACAGGATAAGACTCTTATACCCAGATACACACATACACACACACACACAAATATACACCCTCATGCACACATACATACATATACACATACACACATACACACACTCACACACATTTACACATATAAAAACATGCACACACACTCATACACATATACATATATATGCATACACTCATACGCAAATACATGTACATAGTTGAAGATAAGTCTGACCTAATAACTTACTTCCAATGACAAGTACAAAGACACACTTACAACAAATGATGAAGCTTATTCACAGTGCTGTCCTGCACATCAGTGCTGTGCTGCAGATCAGTTATCATGTGTGGAGCAGGCCCTGGTCCCTAGTTATCTTCCTATGGGCTCATAAATTCAGTGTAACAGAAACACAGGCATGCTGTAGGTACTTGTCTCTACTCCTCAAAAATTTAAGGGCATTCATAACAAGGAAATACTGAGAGGCTGCCACTGACCGGATGGGTATGATGGCGAATGTCAGTGTAGCTCTTTGTGTTGGCTTCTAGAATGGAAGGAGGTCGGCTAAGACATCTGTGAAACTGAAAGTAAGTTTGCAGCTTAGATAAAAGTGAGGGGGAAAGTTAGTTTCTTAGTTTCCCAAATGTATTTAGAAATGTGTGATATTAGCAATGGGCTAAAAAACATCTCTGTGTTGCGTTTCCTCTAAAGAAAAAAAAATGTTTCAAATCTGACAACAATGATTCCTAACTGTAACCATATTACTCAGGAAGCTAAGGCAGAAAGATAGTTCAAGACCACCCTAACTACACAGATAGACCCTGCCTCTCATCACAACCGTCATCACCACAGTAACACATTTTAAAATAAAACTCACTGAAAGTACATATTAAAGAAAAAAGTATTCCTCTAAGTTAGTGGTTCTCAACCTTCCTAATAAATACTAAGACCCTTTAATACAGTTCCTCACGTTTTGCTGATCTCCAACCATAAAATATTTCTTGCTAGTTAACTGTGATATTGCTGCTGTTACAAATTGTTAACAAATATCTGAATTTTCCAATACTTTTAGGTGACTGCTATGCAAGGATTGTTCAACGCCCTAAGGGATCAAAATCATGGGGTGAGAACTGCTACTCTAAGTGCTAAAACACAGATAAGAGATTTTATTAAATCTTTTAAGTGTTTAAAAGAATATTAAACACTTATTTTAAAATAAAGAAAATGTGACTAGAACTGTTTATCCCAGGAATAAATCAGATAGGGAAAAAAATAAACCTCATTTAAATCAGCTCTGTCTTATCCATTCTGTACTATTACATTAATCTGAGTCTAAGCACATCACTATCAAGGCAAAACATGTATTGTGTGAATTATCTTTTCTTCACACACGTTTATTAGATGGAATTATATTTTTCTCAATACCTTCTGAAACTGATTTCATTCTGCTGTGTTATTTCTTTGGACAAAAAGGGAACTTTGGTTTAATATTGCTCCCCAACTAGTAAATGTTTCTTCTGTGAAATTTCATTTAGGTTTTAGAATCTAGCTGTGTTAGAAAATATTTAGAAGAAAAAATGGTGTTTCAATTTTATTTTAGCTTTAATCCTAGTAAACCACAATGGACCTAAGGACTGAGTGACAGAAACTGCTGTCTCAAATGTAAGCCTTCAGTTCCTCAGAATCTGAACAGGGAGCCAGAGAGCTTGACAGTCTCTTTGATAAGTCAGAGCGAGAGGATCCTGTAACCAAAGACTTTTTGAGAGTCATCCAGTCATAGCAAATTCATGATGCAGGGTTAGAGGGGTCATTTCTTTTCACAAATGGGATACAAAAAAACAGTCATAGGCTTTATTTTTGTTCTGTGTGTACATATATATGAGTTCTCTGAATCCTGTATTCATTTTCATCAATCCCTTTTGATAATTTCTGTTGGATTCTTTTCCCTCTCTGTGTCCTCTCCCCCACATTCCCTCCACTTTCTTTCTTTGTTCTTTCTTGTTCCAGTGCCTCCTGCATTCTAAGTATGTCATAGCACTATGCCACATCCCCAGTTTCCCACATTTTGTAACGTTTTAATTTGGGACAGTCTAGATGTTCTGTTACATGTCCCTGTTGGGTCTCCTTTCTGACTCAGCACTCCATGTAGCTATATTAAAGGAGTGTGCTAACTTGATGCCTATTTTGCAATAAGAGAATCACATTCTATTTTCTAATAGGCAAATATTTGCTAGAGAATAGGATAAGTAGGGAAATGACTCAGCAGCATAGAGTACATTTCTTAGAAGCTGCCTTCATAAATAGTTCTCGTTAATTTGGTGGTTTCCTGAGAATCCACCTTTCCAAGACTTTAGATAGAACCCTCCTCTCAAGACTGTGAATGTTTTGAATTTAAAAAGAAAATAAAATCCTGAGCATGGCCTCCAATGCCTGTAACATGAACCAAGGAGAGGGAGAGGCATGGGCTTTGTGAGTTTGAGGCCAGAGATCTACAAAATCAAACTGAAGCTAGCATGGTCTACAAAATCAAACTGAGGCCAGTCTTAACTACAAAATCCAGCTGAGGTCAGCCTGATCTACAAAATCAAACTGTCTCAAAAACCAAACCAAACCAAACAAACAAAGAATATTGTAACTGAGAAAGGAGAAGGTACTAATAATTTGAAAGGAGTCTGTTACTTCCTCTTGCATCAAGTTTCTCAGAGAGGAACTGGAAAGCTATTCAACTAAAAAGTCAGAAAATTTAAGTCTGGAGTTGACAAAGTTCATGTTGTCTGGAAGCTTCTTAGAAACAGCTGACTGACGAAAATCCAATGAATTTCTTTATGCATTTATCTAGTAATAATCCATCCCTTAAGATTAAACATTATAATTACCTGATACTTGTTTTTCCTGCAAAATTCTTCCTTCTCTCTAAGCTAATGCAGACTGCCCCACATTTCCATCTCATATAGTAACTATAGAGTGTTCCTCTTTCCTCCAAATTATGTCCCTTTGAAATCTTCAATATCATCTATATGGTATATTTCAACACTAAATATTACCATTTAGATAAGCAAATGGGGCCTTTGTCACAAGATGCCCCCATTGCCACAAGCTCCTGGGCTTTTATTAAAACACCGTCTTTTAGCTTGTCAGAGGGTTTCATTAGGAGCAATAACGCCAGTCCAAAAGGGCACACAGAGACAGAAAATAGACTTCTGGACATGGAGATTTATTTCTGTCATTCCCCTGAGACCTATATGTCATCCCTACATTCCTCACAGTAGTGACTTGACCAGGTACCCCACGGAGCTTTAGAATTCATGACTTTGTACCCGACTCAAGAGCTCTGTTTCTTAAAAAAAAATAGTTTTGGTAGTAAATGTGGTATACATTACATGATGTTTGTTTGCAAAATGACTCCAGCTTGCCAATCATAGTGACTTTCATCTTGGACAAAGGTCAAGTTCATACCACTACTTTAGAGGACACCACCATCTCACAAATCACTTTGGGGCTTAATTATGTATGAAAGTTAGTGGGTAAACTATTTCTTTTCTAGGTTCCCACATGGAACTTGGAACTACTTACAGTAGGTAGGAAGACCTCAATAGAATTGTAGCAGAGTTATTTCCCCTATGTCTGCCTTCCCACCCTTTCTCTATGTCCTTTTTTAGTGATGAACTGCTCTAAACATATCACAATATTTTCACTATGCCCACAGCCACCTTCCCTTTCCACACTGGTGACAGTATAGAAAAAAAAACAGAGAGATCATATGCTTTCAAGGAACTTGTATTGTCAAATTTTATTAGAGTCCAGAAAGATACCATTCTATATTGACACTACAAAATAATGAGTAGGAGGTAGAATATGGCCAGAAAGCAGACAATCATCCATATCTTTGTTCACTGTCTGACCAAGGCTTACATGTATACTCAGTATCAACTCGGCAACATAACAGCAGTGAAGCAAATCATTGGAAGCCACATTTATGATGGATGATGCAGAATCATGACTAATGGTGGAAGCTACACTACATAAACGAGAAGGAACTGCAGAAGCAAGATGATCTATATTGTTTAAGCTAAAGGTGTCCCCAAGAGCCACAGTGACACAGAAAAAAATAGCACTGCTATTTTTGGTGGAAGAAATGAAATTAGTCATAAATGACAGATTAGACAATAAAGAACTAAAAATGTTGGCTACTGTACTTGTAGAGATGTGATGATGCCTGGAAATTGCACAGTACCCTAGGAAGTAGACTTGATTAAGTACTTTTATGACTTCATTATTGTAAACTATTCTATCTAACTACAGTCACTCATACATTGAGTCACTCCTATAGAGGGAAGCTTGGAAAAAGAATCTTTCTCTGGTCCCTGCGCACTCAAAGTCAGGCAGCTTGCAGGCTTTCTAGTGGATTACCAGTCTTCCATCTGAAGATTTTTTTGTTAACACCATTTGAGTTGGCCATTTTTCTAAACTATAACTCTCCTGTTTAATTATACTCATTAAACTCAATTTGAAGTTTTATATAAAGAAAATAAAATATAAAACATTAAATGGTTTCATAACGTGAAGATGATATAATTTTCAAAATAGAATATCACTTCAACTCAGCACTCTGGCCTCTCACAATACTCTACAACTATTCCTAAATACTCATCTCTTCAAGATTACAGCATGTTATTTCACATAGTTATATCTTTCGTGCCTGGAAAGCCATGCATATATTTACCTTGATAGGATAATCATCATTTATCTCTGAAAAGCTACCTCAGAAAATCATTACAAGTTTCTCTAGGAAGTTATTTCAAAACTTTCCTTAAAAGGTACTTCAGAAAAGATAATTATTCCAATCTTTTCTATGAAACGGTTTCATTTGAATACAGATTGTTATAGATGAGCAAGCAAAATGAACAGAGAGGAAGAAAGGCACACTCGAATGTGCAATAAATTGGCTTCATTTTTGCATGTACCACATTTTCATGCTGCAAATGACATAACCTAAAAAGCCATGTTTTCACTAGCTTAGTAACATGGATATACATTTCCAAAAAATTAAGCAAATATATCTGACTGTCTCACATGTATTTTACATGTGTGACATTTATCTCTTATTAATGATGCAAGATACACAAAGTTTTACTACTATAGTAAAACAAAGCATAGCAAGTCTCTGCTGTCTCTTAGAGAAGTGATTATTTTCCTAACTACAAATTTGAGTATCGGCAAGCATATACAATGCTTCAATTTAGATTTGTATATAATTGAGCAAATAATTATATATCTAATGTTCATTAGTGACGGTTTTACTCATGAATGAATGAGTGAGTTACTGTATCTTCATTCTTCAAAGGATGCTGGTACAGTAAAACTCACAGTAGCTGTACCCATGAATGATCAAGTCTTCCAAGTCTACTCCATTCCCAACCTAAAGCACCACACACTTGAAAGTTACTTTTGACTTGTTCTTGTAAACGGAGCATGTAGGTGTGGTTGGTGCCTGATGATGGTGGGGTTATCTTTTCTGTGCAGGAGTACAAGTATCTTCCTCTCTCAAACTAGATGCAAAATTTCCTTGTAAAATGGAGTTTCTTGAAGCAACACACAACTTGAAATCCAACTGTTTTACACACTATGGAATGTCTTAGAGCAGGGCTCAGCCTGATCTCAACATGTGTTAGCAGGGATGGAGACTTTCAGAGGAAAGAATCTCAACTTCTAGACAAGAGGAAAAGCACTGTTACCCAGTAAGACCCATTGCATAAATGCTCTGGCTTTATTTTTCATCTAATATTAGAGTCCAGAAATAATAATCACTAACATTTACCTTCTAATTTTTGTTATATTTTGTTTTCCTGAGTATTAAGTTGTTGTTGTATGGCTTTTTATTCATGTATAATATAATCTTCCCTTAGCCACTTTGGAATAGATTACCTTGGCCTGGTTGCCATGGTAACTAATTGAACAGATCAGCACAGTGAGGGCTAGGTCTGTGGTGATGTTTATGAAACTGTTAACACTTCCTAGAAAAAGAGAGAAGGAGAAAAACAGGACACTCATCTAGGATTCCAGTCATCACTAACTCTCCTTCGTCCCCTTCAGGTGCTTTTGGGAGTAAATGGGAAGTTGAAAGTGGACTGAAATGGAGATTTTATAATGCAACTACCATGAGGTCACCATCTATAATACAGGGAAACTTTATGATGATGCAGTAGTTATGGGTCACCACACTCCTGTAAATAACACCTCCCCAATGCTATGCCACCAAGACCATTAATCTCATGCAATAGCAAACTAGACTTTAGTGGAATCATTAATTTGTTCTGTCACCAATGTTCTATATGGGGTAGACAGAAACTTGTGCATGTATCCTCAAAAACAGCTTACTGACAACAGGGATATATATGTATATACATATACATATGTGTATTCCAAAACACGTTATTTAAATATGTGTTCTGTAGCCAATGAAGAATCAACAGACTAGTTTACAGGGAGTGAGTACAGGTTAGAAGTGTTGCCAAGAGAATGGATGAGGAGAGTAATTCTAGAATCCAAGCAGCAATCCCCAGCCACCTTTTAAAATGTAATGTTTTGTTATATGTGCTTTATTTATGCCTTAGAGAAATAAAACATTAAAGACATTTCTAAAATTCACAGAATGTTATCCCTTTCTACTTCCCACAGGATCAGTGCTTTATGGAAGCTGTACAAATCATCCACACACTTGGTTTAAATTTTACTACACAATGCATTGTACCTATAACAAGATACAACATTATTCCAGTGTGCTTTTGGAGATTTACTAAAATTATATGTAGTATTTTCCAGGTTGCTGTGTTCAGTTGTCATTATATTTTTTAGATTTATCCTGAGATAGCTTATATAGTCTATTTCAACTACAGGGTTGTGCAGCATCTTATGAATACTATACAATTTATCTGTCCCTTAGCTGTAGACTCTATCATATTAGATCTGTCCCTATTGTGAATCTTGAGGAAATAGTCTCATATAGACTACACTGTGTAAGCTAATACATTTGATACAGTGTATCCTTCAAAACAGAATTGCTATGTCCTATATTACATGCATTCTCAATTTCAACCAATGTTTCAAAATCATTCTCCAAAGGAAAGCAACAGTGTTAAGGATGAATGGAAGAGAGAAAAAAGTTTTAATGTTGTTTGCCTTTGCACAAACACACAGCACAAAGAATCTCCAACCTATATCCACATTTAAATAATCAAAGAACATTTTAAAAATCACTGAGACCCAAGCTCATGCCCTTAGATTCTGATGGCAGTTGAGTTGGACCTTACAGGTCAGTGTGATTTACAAGTCCTCTTCCATCTGCACAAGAGTTCATAGGTGGTTCCAGGAGAATATCAGTATAATCAATTCCTAATTTTTAGCTAACATAAAATTGAACTAGGTAAGGTGCTAGCAAAAAAAAAAAAAAAAAAAAAAAAAAAAAAAAAAAAAAAGGGATTTAACCCACACCGATAGCTTCTGGCTGGATAAGTTCAGATGTGGCTTCAGAATTGTATTCCTGACAAGCACCTGGTTGATAATGATATCGCACCTAATGGCCTACGCTAGGAGCACTCCATAGCATGTATTACAAGACCACATGTGGAAGTATTTCTGATGGAAGGAATATACATGGACACACTGATAACAGTTTGTTTACTCTGAATGAACCTTCAAACTAGAAATCATTCAAAGGACTGTCTCAAAGGAAGGCAATAGTCATTGAGTTTAGTGTTTGTGAACTCACACCCATGCACTACTCTGAAGGGAATACAAGGAGCAAAACCACACCATACTAATCTCAGAGACAAGAATAACCACCTAACTAAGGGAGCTTGACTGAACTTTGCAATGGCTACCGACCTAAGATGAAATGTTAAACTGAACTAGGTATTTGCCGTCTATTCCACAGTGTTCTTAGATTGATGGCTCTCTAATCAAAATACAGCATAAAGATCTGGTTCCTGGACTTCACTGTTAGGTAGCATGACTGCCTATATTTATACTGTAATAACACATAACACACACCAAAAAGGAGGGAGAAAGTCAAAAGCAAGCTAAAACTCTAGGCTGAACACATAGGTTATAGTACTTACTACTTAAATACTCGTCAAATCATTTGACACCATTCTGAAGCCATAGTGAACAAGACAAAAGGACCTACATAATTTTGTCTAAACTAACAGGATCTGAAACTTAAGGCAAAACCACAGAAAACATCTTTCTCTCCCTACATGTGATTACTTTTTCTTTGTTCATAGCAGCTCCCATCTTTCTCCCATTCTTTCTGCTTCCTATATAGAAATTACAATGCTTTCCTATCTTAAAACTCCACTCTCTTCATGTATGACCCAAATAAGAAAGCTCCCAAGTATAAGACAAATCCCTAGCCAGTTCCCAAAATCTCTGCTGCAATAAGCTCAACTTTGTTTGATTACGAGTAAGTGACTGCAGGGTTTTGATGGCCAATGATAATGATTACCAATAAATTGTGGCAATGAGTAATATGTGCATAAATATGTACATATATACACACTTGCAGTCAGTCCTATACACAAATCAAAATCCTATTTTATCATTCTAAGCAATGGATGTAGTCATTATGGAAATAAAAATGAGTCCTTAATAAATGACAAAGAAGAAAAACAGTCAAATATATACCCAAGGACAGTAAATGATTAATTTTCATATCTCCCAACCCATTTCAGTCTTACTAGCTCAGGTTGGCCTTAAAACTGATAGTCCCAAGCACAAGACGCTTTGGTATCAGTATCCTGAATACTGGCATTAGAAGCATATGGCACCAGACCTGAGTATATAACTATCAAATTGAAAATATTATTTATTTAAGTTTATGTCCCTCTTCTGTAATTATTCATCAAACTGTTAGACTTTATATTTTACTTGTAATATTATAGATGCTTCCAATGTTATTCAATGATATTCAGTAATTTATACATTTGATAATATTAACTAGTACCAGAATTTACATTGCAAAACAAATTCCAAATTTTCAGAAGAGAAACTCAAAATGCATAGTCTAAAGCACATTTAAGTTTAGATAATGCCAAACTCTGAATCCTTTCTATTGTTCTTTTCCTTTTTAAGATAATTTTCTTCCTTCCAGGATTTGCAAGATGTTTCTATAAAAGGAAAACACTGACATAAATTGAAGCTGTTCTTCCATTTGAGCTCTCCCCTTAAGTTCAGTAAAATACTACATTTGGTTGTGTTAATTCTGAAAGTTTATTACCAGGACATATGTCTACATGGCTCTGTATATGGAAGCACATTCACTGTCACATACCAGAAGGTTGTTGGTAACGATGTGTGACTGCTTATGATATTGCAAGCATTTGGAATGGAAACATTTCAATTCAACAAGAACACACATGCATGCACAATCACACACATATACATGCACATGCACACACACACACACACACCGAGAGAGAGAGAGAGAGAGAGAGAGAGAGAGAGAGAGAGAGAGAGAGAAGAAGAAGAAGAAGAAGAAGAAGAAGAAGAAGAAGAAGAAGAAGAAGAAGAAGAAATTAAGCACTTTTTTTAAAACCAGGATACTTGTTTCAGTATAGGTGTGGTATTGATTTCTACAGCATTGTTTAATATATTCTTTTATTTATGTGTGTTTGGTTCTGACTGAGTCTCATATAGCCAATCTGATCTTAAAGTCACTGAGGCTGAGTGACTTCGTGGCTAAGCCATGCTTTGAACTCTTTATCTTCCTGCATTCATTTCCCAAGTATTAGAATGACAATTGTGAAATGATGATTTTCATGTTTACCTTTGAATTTTGACAATGATTACAATATATAACTCAGGCTGGCCTGAAACTCACTGTGTTCCACTAGCTCCAAAATTAGGATTCTCCTGTTTCTGCCTCCTGAATATAAACTGACAGGAGTATACGCCTTATCTAATGTCAAGTATTTTTACAACTTGTATCCATCATTTAAACTTTTAATTCCTAAGTTGGCTCTTTTAACATATTTTAAGAAGCATTATATTTATTTTTTAAAAAATGCTTAAGGAGATTAAACAATGCAGTAATTTCTGTTACAAAAAGATTGAAAGATATATATCCTATTGTCTTATCTCTTACTATATATATTTTTAAACTTTTCATCTTAGAAATTGTTCTCTAATAAATATAATTCCATTGTATTTTACTACTTCTTAGGCAATGTGTGCTCCTTTCTTGAAGAGTGTGGGGTTTTTTTTTTTGCCTTTGTTTCATTACTAATAGCCAGAACATAATAAACACATATGCCCAGAAGCATCACCATTTTTCTTTTCTAAGATAAATTTCTGAAATGCCTGAATGTCTTCCCTCCTGCTGTCACCTGAAGAGTAAAGAGCTACATGCACATTCTTAATGGACTAAAGTTCCTGTGGATAAAGATCCAGTGTCTGTGATCAAAAACATTTAGAAGCTATAAAGGGGAACAGAAGCCTAGAGCTTCATAGACATTTGGCACAAGAACTTTTCCCATTTTGTTTGATATTTAGTGTAATGCCATATCTTTGGAAAGACCTGAGAATCTGATAAAGTTCTGTTAACCTTCTCAAAGAACAATCACCTGGAACTAAACGCTCATACACAGTGGTCCTGAAAACTGTCCCATGCCAAGTTACTACACATAGCTTTCAGCTGTGGAATCTGCTGCTAGCTCTTCTGGAGTTCAGGGGACACCTTTCACCACAGACACAAGGGTGGTCATGCTGGCTCAGGTCAGGGAAGAGTCTCTGTGAATTCTCTTTTGTCATGACACATTCTCTATGATCTCAGTCTTCCTTTTTACTGCTGGTAAGCTCTGCTAGTTCAGCTTGTGTCACTTGTCACTCAGTTTATGTTTCTATTATGTTCATCAACCCATCATTTCTGGACAGAACTGGAAATGGCTTCTGACATGAAAATAGAAAAAGATTAAATGAGAGTTTCTCACTGTTGTGTAATTTTAGGTTGAAATTCTTACAAGACAATTATAGTGTTAGTGTCAAAACGGCAAATATTGGCAGCAAGTTCCTTATTCATTTTCCTCAAGGAGAGGCTGGGCTTGGGCTTCCTCCTTAACACCTATGCTTTCTGGCAGATCTACTTCTCTGTGTGCTTGCTGTTCAGGTGTGCCTCTTCATCAATAACAAAAGCCATCTTCTATGGAATGAAAAATATGAAATAAAAGGAAGAACGAAATGAAAGCTTCCTGCCATTTCACATTTATATCTTATTTAAAAACGTTAATGTTCATATAGTTCAAAACAGCTCTTGAGTGTGTTTACGGAGGAGGTTAATCCAGAATGCAAAATTAAAACTTAAATAAGCAGACAAAAAGTTAGTTATGTGTTCTAAGTATGGCTTCTCTCTAGAATACTCTACTCTTTACATAAACTGCTATTGCAGTTGGGCTATTCTTGCCCAAGAAAAGGAGACCAGATAGAGCTCTTTATGAGTTTGAAGTTTTTATTCAGCCACACAAACTCTCCTGAGGACATGCACATTTATAACTAGAACAGGAAAACCCCTACCCCTCTGCAAACACACACTCATACCCATCCAATCATAAAGCAGAAGATTTATAAAAGCAAAACCTTAAGTTTAGTACTCACCATTGACACATGTGTGGTGGCTGTTGCCAAGTATAACAACATATGAACGTCTTACAAAAATGGAGCATGGTTATATTACCATGGTATCACCATTTCATCACAAAGGGGAGCAAAAAATTGTAGTTACTAGAGCAATGTCAGATGAGTTATGGTTCTCAGTTCTACTGCATGCCTGAGGGTCAGGCTGACCTCAATTTTAGCCAAGGTCTGGTTAGAAATTAGCAAACATGTTTTTCTTTCTTCATTATACTGTTTGCATGAATTCACTTCAGGCAGCTGTAGGTCACTCCTGTAATCTCTTCTTCTTCTGACCGTAGTTCTTAAGTGGTAACTGTATATTAATAAAAATAATAGATTGTATATTTGCTTGAACAATACATATATTACTGGGCCTTATATTTTAATCTATACACTTAAGAACCAAATGGGTAGGATGATTACTAGAAATATTCATACCAAGCTATTCTTATTTGGTGGGGGAGGAAAGGGTTTATTTTTTTTTATTGGGTATTTTATTTACATTTCATATGTTGTCCCCTTACCCCATCCCCCACCCACCCGGGAACCCCCTATCCCCTCACCCCTCCTCCTTCTTCTCTGTAGATGTAACCCCTACCTACCCCCCCCACTCCCACTTTCCCACCCTCAAAATTCCCACCCCCTGGGGCGTCCAGGCTTCATGAAGTCAAGGATCTCATCTTCCACCTATGCCCAGCAGGGCCCTCCACTCTTACTATTCAGCTGAAGCCCTGGATCCCTCCCTAAGTGCTCCCAGGCTGGTGGTTTAGACCCTGGGAGCTGTGGTTGGTTGGTATTGTTGCTCTCCTCATGGTGCCACAAACCCTTTCAGCTCCTTCAGTCCTCACTCTAACTCCTCCATTGAGAACCCCATGATCAGTTCAATTGCTAGTTGTGAGCATCTGCCTCTGAGTATGTCAGACTCTTGAAGGCCTCTGAGGAGACATCCATATCAGGCTCTTATCAGCATGCACTTCCTGACTTCCACATCAGCATCTACCTTTGGTGACTGCACATGGGATGGATACTCAGGTGGAAAGGCTATTCTTATCTGATATCAGTGTATAAAGGATACAAGATAAGTATTGCCCCTAGGAGTCAACATCTCTTATTTCTCTCATTCAACAGGAAGACTCAGGGAAGCTGTAGATCAGTTCCCTCCTTCTAGCCTTATTTCAGTGAAGTTTTCAATATGTGTAACTTTATAAATATTACATTAGAATTATGACATGTCATGTGATGGGGTGTTTCTCTGATTTTTGAATAAGAAAACAACTTGAAGAAGCTAGAGTGGTTAGTGTCTCCAGATGGTTAACAGTATTTAGGATAACCCCTGAGAGAGAAAAATGGGGATAAGGAGCCGCACGGTTCTGTAGTAGGCAGAAAGACAGGGAGAGGAACTATTATTATGTAATAAAAATGGAGAACTTCCAAGATGGCTGACTTGTTCCTCACACTCCAGACCTAACAGCTTAACAGAGAGGCCTTGCAGACCTTCCCCCACCTCCACCAGTAGGGCCCCCATGAGAGGTTAAAAAAAAAAAATCCTTAAATGTGGAGAACCGCATAGTGCCACGCCCTTAAGATGACTCTAGTCTCCGCCTTCCGCCACCTGTTGGTGAGTGCTCTTAGGAGTAAACAAGCCCTTGCCACCTGCTGGCGAAGACTCTTAGGAGTAAACAACTCCTTATTTGGCTGTGGCTGGTGATCTGGCTTGTCTGTGTGTGTGTGTGTGTGTGTGTGTGTGTGTGTGTGTGTGTGTGTGTG
>NW_021604577.1:8862371-8879682 GCF_004785775.1 Grammomys surdaster
GTGTGTGTGTGTGTGTGTGTGTGTGTGTGTGTGTGTGTGTGTGTGTGGACCTATCTGCTGTTGCCACGTGGCAGTCGGGGGTTGGCTAGTCCTAGAGTACTTAAGCCTGGGAGATGCTTCCCCTGGGGTTGGCAGTCAGAAGATTGTTCAAGGGTCCTGAATAAACTGCTTGGAGAAGAGCTCGCACTGTTGTGTCTTCCTTGCTGGTCGAGGGTGGATGCAACACTTAAAAGACTTTTAAAAAGTCCCAGCCTCCAAGGAGACACTGAGCTTCCAGTTCCCTCTTCTGTTTGCTGGAGTTTATCACTCTGTGTGAACAACTGTCTCCTCACCCTTAGTCAGAGTCAATTTTTACTAGCTAGAAAATGAAGAAGCAGAAAGAAAAAATTTCTGGCTACTTTACATTTCTGCCGTATTTGAAAATATTAATATTTCCAGTTATCAAAGTAGCACTTCATAGTATTTATGTGAAAAATGTTAATCAGATCAGACAAAAAGAATCTCTTAAATGAGCAGACAAATAACTTAACTATTTGTTCTATGTGTGCCTTTGCTGTCTAACATATTCTACTCCTGAGATAAACAATATTACTTGTGTAAATCCATTTCATTTTCTGCCTCAGGGAACTTATCACTGTTTCTAATTTCTGGCTTTATATTTTCTGTAACAAATACATAATCAATCTTACTGATCATTAACTAAGTTTGTTTTTCAGAAGAAACTTTTAATTCTGGCCTAGCATCTGTTACTTACTTAAGAGGTTAAAAATTAAAAAAATTTAATGTAGAAATATATACATTTTTAATAACAATAGTGCTTTTGGAAAAACCAGACTGCCTCCGTCTTAAAATTCAAAGCCATCTTGTAGTAAAGACAAACTAGATTCATTCCTGTTTATCATAAGCCTCTGTTTCTCAAAGATTGGGCTATGCCCCATGTGTAACATTAACTATTAGTGGTTCTGCCCATTTCAGGAATGGCAAACATGTCTGTTTCAAAAAGATAAAGACCCCTTCCAGTCTGTGCCCACACCCAGAGCAGTCCTAAGGCATCAGCTTGGCACCCAATCCCCCAAAACCCAGAAAAGGCTGGACTCCCAGGAGCTCTAGCATGCCCAGGTGTGTAGGATGCTAAAGTACCATGGTGGCTGTCAGAGTGACAAGTGAGACATGCTGATACCAGGACAAAGAATGATGCTGACCTGTGATCTTGCTGAGTGCCCTGACAGTGGTGACTGGGAAGTTGTATTAGACATATGTTCCTCACCCATCATTGCTTACCTATACCCCTGATGGGACAAGCTGACTTGCCTAAAGTTCTGAGACCTTGTGGAACAGAGAATCAAAAAGAGAAACTATAATGACTCTTGTATTGTTCTTAAATGTAATCAGTTATTCAGACTCAATCATGGACTGGTTTAGAAATCAATCCAATATTGAAAATAACAGTCTTTGTTTGGAAGTGTGGTTCTGAATATCTTCAGAGACATATATGGAAATTAGCTGCAGTTCTCTATGATGTTATATTAGCAAGAGATAAAGTTGGGGCAGGATCTGGATTTCAAACAGGAGTTGCCACATGTGTTAAGGCTCTTTTAATTGTCAAGTTAAAATTACTTTTGTTTCCTCTACAATATTTAATGTAAGTTGCATTGATTGTACACCTTTTAATTGTGTTAGTGTTTTGAAATCCAGCATGTCAGCTATGGAGGTCTATCAACCAGTTTTTGTTTTAGTGCCCTGAGTGTCACAGAACCTTATTCTAAAAATAGCTTGCAAGTACTTTTTTGCAGGCTTTAAGAAGAAACAGAGGGTCATGGGCTTGAATATTGCTGGTATAACAGCTTTAATTACATTAATTTCTAGCACCACTGATTCTGCAATTGCTTCGACATAAGAAGTTAAGACAGCTACTTTTGTTAATCATTTATCAGAAATGTTACTAATGTGTTGAATATACAAGTGGACTTAGATAGGCATTTGGAAGAACGAATTGTGCTCTTTAACCTATTCAAATTATTGGAAGGATATTCAGAATTTAAGAGTAAGGAGCCATCTTGAGTGTCATGCCAAAAACCATTGGATTCATGTTAGTTCTAAAATTTACAGTGGTACTCGTTATAATTGGGAAAAGTTTAAAGTTTAAATTGTAATTAGGAAAAGTTTAAAGACACTTGCAGTGTATTTGGTATAATTCAAACACCTCTCTGGATGTTTTAATTTCACATAGCTTATGAATTTCAAGAGTGCTGCACTGCTGAGTATTGATATGACAGATACTGCTGATAAAATTACCTGTAAAATACTGGCCTGAGGTCAGTATTTCTATTTTGGTCAAGCTTCAAGAATGCCATACATAGCTTGATCATACCAGCACTTTTTGTCCTGGGAATAATTTTATTCCTGTCCACTGTGTTAAAGCTTGTCTTTAACAACATCAACATGTTGGCAGCCAAAGTACATGGCTTGAACCTGAAAACAGATCCCCAAACAGAGCTGTTAAATTAACAGACTGACAAGCCAAGGATGGGTAAGATTCTGCACAGAGCCTTACTGACCTAAAACAGAAGTACATTGCTTTTGATAATGCATATTCCATGATGGGTAAGGAAGGCATTCTTGTCAGAATGACCTAAGACAGGCTCAATCTTGTTAATGAAATAAAAAAGGCGGGAGAAGCAGAGAGCCTTTGAGGCTGCTAGGCAAGAATCTGACATTGGCCAAGGACAAGGAAGTAGGCCTCAGGCAGGAATCTGATATTAGGCTAAAACAAAAAAGTAATTCCAGGCTGGAATCTAAATTTTAGGCTAGAACAAAGAAGTAATTTCAGACAGGGATCTAAATTTTAGGCTAGAACAGGGAAAGTAGGCTTCAGACATGAAAATGACTTTGGGCTAGGACAGGGATGTAAGCTCAGATATTTTGGTCATCCTGATATACCCTTAGAAGCAGTGATCACAGGAATGATCACAGGACTTTGTTTATTGCCTTGCTTTTTCTTTGACTATTTGTGTTTATTGTCTTGCTTGTTCCTTGATTATGTGCATCTTTTGTATTGCTAGTTCCTCAGCCTAGACCTGACCTTAATACTTGAATGTAATTAAAATGGTATAAAAGCAAAAAGGAGGAGGGACAATGGGATAGGAGGTTTCTAGCGAGGGGAAATGGGGAAAAGGGATGATATCTGCAATTTAAATAAGTAAAATATCCAATAAAAAAGAAAGAGTAGAAATAAAGGAAAAATAGGAAAAGAAATAAAACATCTAAAGATATGAACATTTACATGTAAAGCAAATGCTTTTAAATGTAACCAAAATTTTCTCAGTTTTGCTGAAATATCTAGGCAGGTTTATTGTATTCATACCAAATAAATGTGAATTTTTAAAGGAAAGCTTATAAAGTGAGATACAATGTCCTAGTCCTGGGGACTCTTCTCCACTTTGGCTAAGGACTTACAGCTTCCTCATTATATAAAAAACAAGTTGGACAATTTTTAAAAACTTTTTTGGCTTGTTGCCAAGAAATGGAAAAATTTCTCTTTAAACCTTTCTTGTTAATGGAATATTTTTTAAATGAAATTCCAAGGATTTCCACAGAGTTTCTATTAACAATTAATTAATCTCTTCATTTTTGCCCAAGAAATTTATTTGACATAAAATGTATTTGATATATATTGGATAATTTCTGTTTTGAATTTTGTGTAGTTGTATAATTAATTATACTAATTCTGAATTACAGAAGTAAGTACAGCACACGTGTATATACATAACACAAATCAGTAATTAATATTGATAGGTTCATAAAATTCAAATAAAATGTGAGGATTGCATATAATTCATACTTTTGAAACAAAGGAAAAAGTTAATAACTATTTTGCAACTCTACTTTTTTTTTTTTTTTATTACAGGAGGATTGTTATGGCTACCTTGCTATGGCTGCACGTTGTTATGACCTCTCTGCAATCACGTCTTTGTTTCTAGAAGTCACTATGACTAATTTGTTATGTTGATGTTCTGCACTTGTAACCCTGCCTGTTTTGTCTACTATACCCCCCATTTGCAACCTCCTTAACCTTCAGCTATAAAATCCTTGCTTCCTCAAATCCAAGGCTGTCCTCTGGAACCCTAACTTAAGGGAAGTCAGCCCATATACAGGAATAAAAATCTTTAATTTGTCCATGAAGATTTGGTGCTGTGCTCTTTCTCTTCTTATCTTTTGGATCAACATTTTCAATGATTCCAAATGCAAGCATTGGTCAAAAATTAAATGGGTTAAAACGTTGATAATTAAATTGGATTTTTTTATTCCAACTTAAAACATACACAAATGCAACACAATTAGCAGGCACGTTTTCTGAGTTTATTTAATGTAAACTTAAGTATACTTAATGAATTTCCAACTTTCCCCCCAGATGTGCTTTATGAGATGAGGCACTGTGAAGATACTATTATTTTTCTATGTGATGGTTGGATGGATGTCCTCACATTTGACATTCATCAGTATTCTATGTACACTATAGTTGTAGTGGAAGGTTTATTGAAGACAGCTTTGGATGTGATCCAAATCCTTCTTAGATGAAGCACAGGCCATTTAAACTTTGATCAGTCCATACGTAAGAAATCTAGAGTCTCTGGGTCATTCTATTACTATGTCCAAAGAAATGAGACCTTTAAAAACTTTTATTTGGTTCAATAAAATGTTTGAAAGACTTCTGGGAAATGAAATGAACAAACAAAACTGGCATTTTAAGTTGTTAAAGCAGCTTAAACTGGATTTGGCTGATCAATCATGTTCATCACAGAAATATTTCATGCACATATTCAGAATGGAGTTTATTTGTTACTGTCAACAGTTCAAAATTAGATGTTTTTTAAATATTCATTCTTACCCAAAAAGAGTTAGAGGGACAAAGGTAGACAAAGAAAGTGAAAGGAGCTCCCAAGTGGCAGGCTTCTTTTTCAGAAAGATTCCCAGATAACTGGAAAGAAAGGCCAGAAGGACTAGGAGAGAGTATCTCAATAGGACCAATGGAGGAAATGGAAGTACTGAAAATACCCATAAAATACCCAACCCAGTGTCTGGTTAGTGAACTTCCAGCCTTAGGTCTTTCCTGTCTCAAAGAGACAGTGCTCTTCCTCTCCCTTTCTCTGTTTCTCAGTTCTCTAACTCCTGAATGTTCAAGTCTTTGTCAATGAAAGAGGAGAATCTAGGCAAACACTTATATTACAACCTAAATATTTGCTCTAAAAATATATTTAACTTGTAAAATAATTTTGAACTAAAAAAAATACAGACATCAATATGCATGTTCAATGCAATATTAAGGCATGTTGAAGAACTTCTACATGCCCATCTACAACCAGTGTCTGAAGTGTTTGATTATACAGTGTTCTTAAGCTTTGTATTCAACAATGCTAAAAAAAGAGCCAAAATTTTATGAAATTTTCCCTTCATTGTAAATAAGTCAATGGATTTAGTTCTTACATTATAAGTAACCTTGTAAGATAGACAGGCTAATAATGAATAGTCCTTCCTGGAAGGATATCAGAAATGTTCAGAAAATGCTTCTCTCTAGACATAGGATTAAGAGGCTTGTATACAAGATAGTTTTGTACACATGATTCTAAGCTTCTTCAGTTTTGAAAATAACTTTGGTGCCATCAGGATTAATTAGGTGAGGGTTGTAAGAGCAAATTCTGTTTTTCTCTGCTGATTTAAAGAATTAAAAAGGTAACAAAAGCAGGATGTCAGCACTAAGCTAGGATTTACACACACACACACACACACACACACACACAGAGAGAGAGAGAGAGAGAGAGAGAGAGAGAGAGAGAGAGACAGAGAGAGACAGAGAGAGACAGAGAGAGAGAGACAGAGAGACAGAGAGAGACAGAGAGGCAGAGAGAGTGAGTCTAAGGGAGTAAAAAGAGAAAGAGAGGGCAGAGACAAAGAGAAACAGAGACATACAAACAGAGAAACACAAAGACAGACAGACACAGAGGTATGGCAATAGACACACAGAGATCAAGCAAACAGCAGATTTATAAGATGTAAAGGTTATAATGAGGCTCAATGTTACCAGAACCTGCTTCTCTGGACTGGGTTATTTATTTGGGAATGAATTCCCTTAGAATGGACTGGTTTGAGATATCACAGCAGATTGGATAATTCAATCAAAGACAGGTAAATTGATGTCTTTGATATCAGAGATCTTAGCTGAAAGTCAGAATTCTAGTTCATCTATTTTAGAAATGTAAAAGGACAGTGTTATAGAATGAATAAAAAATTCTATGCATTTTCTATAGGTTAAAGTTTAACTGGCATTTTCAGTTATTTGTGTCATGGTAACTTAATTTATTCAGATAAGGTGTTTATAGTGGCGCTTTGGGAAATGACCAGGGTTAAGTAAAGCCATCAATAAGGATAAGGATCCAATGACTGAAAATTGGTCACTCTTTAAGAAACAAACATGAATACACACACACACACACACACACACACACACACTCATCTCTCCTTATCACATGTCAAAAGGCCATCACCAGATATTAAGCTTTGACCTTTAGAACTTTGAGTCAAAACAACTCTATTTTTTTAATACTTTCTCAGTTGGTGGCAGTGTCACAGCAACACAAAATGAACAGCTGCAGATAAATCCCAGGAGTCTCATGGAAAGCATGGCATCTCTAAGCAGGCTCAGAAAACTGGAGAGTGTGTCTAGCAAGACCTAGCAGAGAACACAGTGCTGATACTGTCACTTAACTAGCACAGGTCCTTGCCAGTATTCAGGTTGCACAATGGATGTGACCATGAATCCAAATAGGATGCTTGAGGAGATATACTTAAAGCCAGACCAATTTCTTTTCCTGTGATGCTTGGTGAAACACACAGAGAGCACCATCTTATTCACTAGGTCAAGGGTCAGTATAGGTTTAAAAAATATCAGTAAGTGGATAGCAATCCTACAGAAAGACCAACAGTGTCAACTAACCTGAACCCAGAGAGTGAGCCACCAACCAAAAAACATACAAAGGCCGGTCAAAGACCACCAGCTTGTTTAGTCCCAGTGGGAGAGGGTTAATAGAGACTTGATGCCTCGGGTAGGGGGATACCAAGGGGAGGCACCCTCCGGGGTTGAAAGGGAGGGAAGATGGGGTAAGAACTCTGTGAGGGGGGACTGTGAGGGGGCAGTATTTGGGATGTAGATAAATAAAATAATGAATAAAAGAAATCAGCAAGTAAATATTTCAGGTTTTGCAATGTCTCTGGTCTGATACAGTGACTCACCTTTGCCTTCCTAGTGAGGAAACTGGTAAAGGGTGACACAGAGGAGGATGGGCTTGCCTTGTACCAAGATTTTATTTTTGAACACTGAGTTTCGGTACTGACAGGAGTTTTCATGACATGAAATATTTTCCTGTAATTTTTTTTCAACAGTATACAGAATGCAAATCAGATGTAGCTGCAACATGCAGTTTGTGAAATCCTACCTACGGTCGTTAAGACCCCTAACTGCAGTGGGAAAGCTAACTGCATTCACATGGGATATAAATATTCTTTCCCTCTGGGTCTACACTTCCATGTAAATCTTGTTCCTTCCAAGGTATAAACAGCTGTGAGAAAATCATAGAAAACACTAGATATTGGATACTTACTTCAGGTTCAATTTTATTATCAATATTTAGAAATTTGCTCATGGTTTAAGTAATTAGTTCTAAATTTATTAAAGTTCAAAAAAATAAAGAACTTCTTGAGGCTATTGAATTCAATTAGAGATTATTTTTTCTATCTGATCATGAAATAGATCTTAAAAATAATTTTCAAGGGAGTTTGGTTTCACCTTACAATATTAAGGAAACATCTTTAAGTGTTTTATAACATTTGAAATTTAAATGCTTTTGCCCATTGAGGAGGAATATATGTCTTAACTCAATTAATTATACTTATTTACCATCAGGTTTCAGTTGGGAGTGAGACTCCTGTCTTCAGCCATGCATAATGAGTATTCATAATAAAAAAATATAACCATTATATTTTTAGCTATTGTAATCAAAAGGTGATTATCTACTTAAGAAGCATACGATTTCTGTTTTGTTCTTAAAGTAAATGCCATTCTTACCTGTGTCTTGTTAATTCTTAAGGGAGTAACTGGTTGCAAAGTCTTAGCATTCTTTTTACTTCTAATTATTTTCAAATTTTCTTTCTAATTAATGATTACATGTATGTGTGCAAGTACTAGCAGTGCCAGAAGAGGGCGATAGATCCTCAAGAGTCAGAGTTACAGGCAGTTGTGAGCTGCTTGATATGGATGCTGGGAACCAAACTAGAGCTTTGGAAAGAACAATACGTACAAAGGCTAGTTTTCAACCAGTTGTAAAAAACCTCTGAGTGACACAACATGCCATAAACTTATATTGCTACTTTCAGTAAGAACAAGTATTATCATATCTACCAATTGAATTTTGGATACCTCATACAGGTTCATATGGCTTATAATTATAATACACTGCAGATGTCTAAGATGAACAGTGAAATAGAATGCTTATAGGCTCCTTTTCAGCATAGCTTTCTCTTTCCAGTCTTTAGGGCTATGTATGCATGGCTAATACCAATATAAAACAGCATCTTCTGTCGATTAGTCTCACATATTTTTCTCCTATCTTAACCAGTTATAGACAACAGCCCCTGAAACTACAATTGTATACCTATGGTCATGTTAGGGATTGGTTCTAATGCTGTCTCAATCTAATTCGAGATGCTAGTTGTAATCATGCATATGACTAAGGATATAACATGTCATAAATGTTTTCTGTCCCATAGTTTTAAAGATGTGAGGGAGGCGGGGCAATGTGAACTATGGTGGAAGAGAATAGTTACCCAAGAACAATCAACACCAATTTAAAAAGCCAAAGGTTTCCTTTGTCCTTTCCCAGTTCTGGTTGCTCCAGATTCAATATACTACGGTGTGCAGGAAGAAGATAGTTTTCAACAACTGTAAGAGTCAGTGAATCAGAATGGGTATGTGTTTCATATATAACATATACAGCACCTTGGATTAGCCAAGAAGTGTGTAAAAAGTTTTATTTTTTATTAGTTATTTTATTTATTTACATTTCAATCCCCTTTCCCAGCTCCCCTTCTGAAAATCCCCTATCCCATTCCCCTGATTCTTAGAGTGGGCTCCCTCACCCACCTTCTCACTCCCACCTCACCACCCTGGCATTCACCTACACTGGGGAATCTAGCCTTCACAGGACCAAGGGCCACCCCCCCCCCATTGATGCCAGATAAGGCAATCCTGTGCTACATATGCACCTGGAGCCAGGGGTACCTCCGTGTATATATCCTTGGTAGTTTAGTTCATGGGAACTCTGGGGATACTGGTTAGTTGATATTGCTAGTCTTCCTATGGGGTTGGAATCACCTTCAGCTCTGTCAATCCTTTCCCTAACTCTTCCATTGGGGTATTGGTGCTCAGTCCAATGGTTGGCTGTGAGCATCCGCATCTCTATTGGTCAGGTTCTGGCAGAGCTTCTCAGGGGATAGCTAAACCAGGCTCCTGTCAGCAAGTGCTTCCAGAAAGCTGTCTTATTTAATCCAAGCTAGTCAAATTCTAGGGGACAGAGTAAGGAAAAAATTAAGTTCAAATCTAGTATGCTTCACTATGAAAAACCTAGGACAGCTATGTAATGCTGTTTCTCAAAATTAAGACTAATGCTAACCGTATTGCTGATATCCCCTATTAATATACTACATTAAACTGAGCAACAAAAACTTAACTGAAATGAGTTATTGAATCACCTTATCCCTGGTACTTTCTGTTCTCCGGTTTCAATTTATCAACATATTATTAAAACAGTGAACCAACATGTGTTACCTGCGGCCCAGTGAGACATCCAATATTACTGTTGACTAAATTGTTGTACAGAAGAAGGTAACGGTTACCATCTTAAATATTATAGTGAAACTGCATTGCTGTCCCTATTGGTTAAAGGAAGTTACTTTCAAAGTTTCAGGTGTACTGAAGTAGATTGAAATAAAACTGTGCTTAACAGTAACATTTCAAGTGCCAAAGAATATATTGATTTGTTCTACATGTTTTAACAAAAAAGAAACATTTAGAACAGACTATGCAATCAAAGTTGTTCCAGATTGGCCTTAAAGTAATCCATCATCATTCTCCATGTTCCATTTATCTATTGCAATTAGCAACCTGGAGAATTAATGGCAATGTGATACAAATAATCACAGCCGAATCTCTCAAGCTTTGACAGTTACACTAATCTCTGCCATTCCCTGGAGAATGAAGAATCACCCTTTCATTCATTACCTTCATTACTCTGGGAAAGTGTAAAATGCAGGGACTTCTCTGATATTCCAGTTTAGTAGTCTTTAAGTCATGCATCTAGGCAACCAACATGATGAACTTAATTGGTTTAGATCATGTAATTAAAAAAAGAACTGAAAAAGACTATCTGGTTCATCGTTTAAAGAAATATAAATGATTCACAGTGTGCACTTGACATGTTATTATGAGAAGTCTCCTTAACAATGCATGACCATTATTTGGTTTCTACAAGTCTGTTTTAAAAATGAAAAGAAAAATTTAAAAAAAAACAACGACATTCAAGAGTCTTAAGTTTTCCAACTGTAGAACTGTGAGTCACAGGTGTCATAATTAAGGGCATTCATTTCTTACAGTTGGAATGTAACTAGGACCTTTAGACACTGAACATCTGCTATAATCCTGCGAGTCCCAGTTAGTCAGGACCAATTACTTTATCAGGCCTTTTATTATTACTCTGTGCCTCTGAGTATTATGTTAATTACTGAGTGAATACTGATAAGGAAACTGTGGGAATGTACAGAGGTAAGCTTAATTTAACCCAGAATGGAAAATTTGCAGGCTTTTCTAAAAAGTGGAAGATATTCATGTCTTAAAAACAAGTTAAAAATCCAAACAAGACTGGGACAAGGGCCTTCATGATGCAAGGAATCTCAGAAAATGAGTCTAATGAAGTCATCAGAGCATTCTTACTTGAGGTAACAGAGACTTTCTTTATGTCCAGACCACTTAGTCTGCTTATGGTTCCTGAACTGTAATTTGAACATAGACATTTGCAAAACTAAATGTAAAGAACTTAAAATTTTCAGTGGAAGCATTATCTCTATTCACTGCAAGAAGAAATTTGTGAGGAGATTTCAGGTGGCCAAGCAGAAATGGCCCAGTAGCCGTTTAATTCTCCACAGAAAATAGTGAAATAAGAGGAATTATATACTGTGGTGAGTTACCCTGGGGAAAAATATAGAGAAACTGGAGTCTTAAAAGATTCAGATATTGGAGACAACAGCAAAGTAAGAAAAGCAAAGCACTAGCCTTTACCACTCTGCCTCTGCAGCTGGTGGAATTCTTTCACAGTAGTGGAAAAGCCTAGTTGGGATGGATGCTGCCAATACCAGTTCATAGAGGTTTTCCCAATTCTTATAGGCTTACAGCCTACCTAGATGGGTAGCCTGAGGTTCACCCAGTGGGCTGGCTTTACAAATGCTATTTGTCCTACCTCACAGCAAACACCAGGCAGGTGTTATAGCAGATACTGTCATTAAAAGCTAGCAATTTTCTGATTTTGGATGTGAGAGATGTCAGACTCCAACCCTTATTGAATATTCCCATCTATTCCACAAATTATTGAAGACATTCTGTGCAACTGGCTGGGAAAGTAGTTGCCTCAAAAATATTGATTCAGAAGGGTGATTGTAATGTGCCTTATGAGTCCTTTGTACTGCGGAAATGAGGAGGAAGGATGCTCTTGAGAACTAGAGCGGGAGGTTTATTTACCTTCTTTACATTGACATGCCAATGTCAGGACTGATGGTAGGTGTTCATGTGTTCTCAGATCTTCTCCCCTTTGCACTATGCTCAGGTGCCTGTTACTAACAGCTATAAAAGAAAACGGTTATTTATTTCTGTGGTCCTGTACACAGGGCCATGCAGAGGGGCTTAGAAACATTACACCTTTAGGAACACATAGCTAAAGTTGACCTCAAAAGTAACATAGCACACTACGGCCTTAAATATGGTTGGCACTGTCACTCTAAAGTGGCAGGAAAGAATAACACAATCTTTCAATCTAGCATGCCTATGCAGTTCCTGCCCATCTACTATCCTTCATGTAGAAGTTACATAGTGAACACATCGTATCTACTATCTACGCCATGTTTTCCTGATGATATCACCATATTTCATGGCTTTTAGATAGTTGTTCTCTCTAATTCTACCATGGCATGCTCTGCTCTCAAAGTCAATGAGAGACAAATAAGTTATAAAGTCATTATACTATGGTGTTATCTTATTTTCTTTTGCTCTTTCTCTGATAAAATATTTTGACAAAAGTAACAAGAAATTAGGGGTTTACTCTTGTTCACATTTCAAGGGCACAGTTTATCACAGTAGAGAAGTCAAAACATTAAAGCATCTAATTATATTATATCCCTTCATAGTCAGAAAGCAGAGATGTGATAGATGCCAATTGGCTGCTCATTTTCTTCATTTTATACAATCAAGGACCTGTGCCTATACAATGTTCTCATCCGCAGCTAAAATGTTTCCTATACATCAATTAACGTAATCAAATATTCCTCTATAAACATTCTTGCAGGCTCATCTCTTAAGTTATTCTCTATTATGTCAAGTTGACAAGACTAAACCATCATGTGTCTAGCTATAAATATACTCAATACTGAATAATGGAAACAACTCAAGACTTCAAGAGAAATATCAAGAGAAAGTTGCTTACTACATAGGCATCTTGGTAACTTTTCTATTTTTGTGACAAAGCAACATGATCAAGGCAACTTGTGAAAGAAAGTATTTAATTTTGGACTTAAAGTTTCAAAATATGAGTCCATGTATATCATATTGGAAGCATGGCAGCAGAGCAGGCAAGCATGGTATTAGAGAAGTAACTGACAGCTTACACCTTGGTCCGGAAACATGAGACAGAGATTCAACACACTGGGAATGGCATGAGCATTTTGAAACCTCAAAAATGGTTCCCAGTAATGTACTTCTTCCTTCCCAAGCAGTTTTGTCAACTGGGGATCAAGCATCCAAATATATGAGCCTAGCCAGACTATTCTTATTCAAACTACTACAATAGGCCGTCCAATAACAGATTTATCAATTCTCTGAGAAGCACAAATTTCGGCATAGCAATACAATAAAAATGAAAAATCAGGGCAAAGTGACACTCCTAAAATACAATAATTATTTAGTAATAGATTCCAACGATGTGGAAATGAATGAAATGTCTGATTAATAAGTAATTCAAAAGTTTAAATTTAGAAACTCCAAAAGAACGTCTAGAATACATGTAAAATATTAACCAAATAAGATCTTGTAAGAAGTGAATTAGAAATTCAGCAGAGGATTTCTTTTTTTTTTTTAAAGAAAAACAGGAGTTATGTATAGCAGTTCATGTCTGTAATCCAAGCACTTAGGCAGTAGATATGCCAGAGATACAAGGGTTAGGAACTCAAGGTCAGTCAGTCTGAACTACATAGCAAGTCTGGAGCCATACTGGATTATATGAAGTCCTGTCTCGAAAACAAAAATAAATAAAATAAAATAAAATAAATAAAATAGAACCAAACAGTAATATGATATATTGACAATGAGGAAGTCTATGTCAAAACCCTTCAGTTGAAGGTCTTGACAACAGACAAGTAGATGGTGTCTAAGAAAGAAATGTCAGAGTATAAAATAAAGTGTTTTTGAAATATCACAAACAGAAGAAGCAAAAATAAAGAATATGAAAATTTGCAGGACACTATTAAACAATCAGATATACCCAAGCATATAAAGAAGGAGAAACTTTAGGTTAAAGGCACAGAAAATAGTCTATTCAATACTGAAAGGTAAAATTTTTAAGTGACGATTGATATTTGAGAAATAGAAAAATGGACTGAACATGTGCTAAGCAAGCTGCTTTGAATATAAGACGATAACTTTAAAATCCAGTTAATATGAAAGCTTATTAAACATATTTTAAAGAACTTTTGAGCAATCCTGCAATGAATGAGCAGTGCTGCTACCACAAGTCAGGTTATTAAATGAAAATCTCAGTGTCCTGCAGCGTTTATCTTCCTCTGAGTTATTGGTCAGGGAGTCTCCAGAAGTAGAGGTACAAAAGATAGAACAGACTATTGCTCCTCATCTTGTTTGCACACCTAACTAGATGTAAAAATCTATGGCTGAAAACGTTGCACATTTTATTGTACACCACAGGGAAGCAGTTCTGACCTGACCACTAACTTCCCTGGCTAGATTTTTGGATATTTCATATTCCAAAATGTGCTATGAAACCTCCCAGAAGAGAGAAGATGGCAATGGACTTTTGGGATGGGCTCTGCATGCTACAGTCTGGACCTGCCATCCAAGCTTATTCCTGGTACAATCATGAAAGTCTGGTTGTGAGGACATGAGTTTCTATTTGTTCTGTTACATACTTCTCCCTAACTTGGTTAAAGAAGCATCTTATTTCAATGAGTAGTGTTCAGTATATAGACTCAAAGCCATTCTAATGATGATATAAGTGACTATGAATCTTTAGTTGTACATGGACAATATATATCAAGCCCTCCCAAAGGTCCAGTGAATATCACAGGAGAAGGGGAAGAAATAATTTGCCTGAAGGTGGAAAGTTCTGTGAAAAGAACATGGTATGGGTTTTAAACATGAATTCATAATACAAGTTGTTGGTTACCTAATATGATCTGGAGAAATTCAAAACAGTTACGCTGAAATACCTGATGGAGTGGGGATAGGCCCCTGAGGTGCCTACTTGGGCTAAGGAGCTATACTGGTTACACATGCCTGCTAGGAAAGAAACATAATTTCTTTTAAGAATGTGACTGTTGGGAGAGGCACCATGTATTATTTTGTAACGGCGGTACAAACATTAGCAATTTGACTCAGTTAGTTAAAAAAATATCTAAAATACTATAAAAATGAAATGCAGAAGAAAGTATTTAATTAAATTACAGAAAAAAAATCCTAGTCTTATGAAAGACACGGATACCAAAGTACAAGAGTTTATAAAACCCAAGTGTAAGTGAAGATGCAAAGTGTGTTCGAAACCACCTATCACAGACAAGTTGTCAAAGTACTGACAATTTTTAAAAATATTTAATAGAAAAACACAATAAAATTCCATTCTGTAAACAGTAAACTTCCTACTGGAAATCCTACAAGTAGGTGGGGAGTTAGGGCACAAAATAACCCACTGTCAGTCCTAAAAGTAAACAGCTGCCAGACAAGACTACTCTACCCTCTAAGCGTATCCTTCAGAAATGAAAAAGAAACAAAGACGTGGGGAAACTCGTGGTTATCAGACCAATTCTTCAAAAGATACTTGAGGGAATCTTACATGCAGTCTACGTAATCTAGAAGAAAGAAGCAAGAATGAAAGGGAAGGAGGAAGAGTAGGAAGGAGAGAAAAAATAAGATTATAAGAAAAGGAGAAATAAAGATGTGGAAAATGGGTGAGATGTAAAGGAGAGGAAGGGAGGCAAACGAAGGAAAGAAAATGATATGTGATAATATAAATGCCAAAAGATAAATGAAAAAAATAACAGCATGAAATCGCCAAACTGAAGATCAGGAAAAAAAAGAAAGGAAAGGAAGGGAAAGGAAAGGAAAGGAAAGGAAAGGAAAGGAAAGGAAAGGAAAGGAAAGGAAAAAGGAAAAAATGAATAGTATTTAAAAAATAAACAATCAGGAAATCATTTGCATATAAACACTGTAACCTCTTTGGCTGTTATTAATATGTTCCTAATAATGTCATATTGGAGTCAGGATGTTCTACAAGACTGAGGACATTCTCAGTCCACGTAATATGTTACAATCAGAAGATAATGGGGTGCATCCTGTGTTGCTATTTATTTATTGAAAGAAGTGGCCCCTATCAAGTCGGAGGGTGCATCCTTATACAGGTAGAGAAACACTGGTAGAGAATATCACTCTAGGCATAGATAGACTAGACCGTTTCTAAAGTTCTCAACCTGAGGATGCTGAGTTCCATGAACCGGAACACTGGGAGCATGGTCATCTCAGAGTAAGATGTATGTCTATTCTCTTTTGACTCTCACATTAGGGATTGTCAAACTAAATATGGAATATCCTCAAATAAGAGTGGTTCCAATCACCATGCTTTGAAATATGAAATGCATTTGTATAGCCATAGTCCCAATTTCACTTTTGCCATAAGGTTATACTATAGAGAAAAGATCTTTTTAAAAAGTCCTTAATAATGTTTGAAAAATATGACCCTGAAAAGAGGTAAATTATTTAGGTAGATTTTAACAGTTACAAATTCATAGAACTGAAGTCAGTCTTTAATTCTTTCCTTTCTACTTTCTGCCTTCAAGATTTGTACCTGATAAATTCCACTTCCCCACTCTCCTCACTTTCCCCTAGGAACAGAAATGTACTTAAAAGCTATGTTTCTCTTGAAATGTCCAGAGTCTATTAAGTGTCACTTCGTTATGGGTAATTTTATGCTTGCTCAAAACCAGAAAAATCCAAACATTAACCAGGAAATGAACTGTTTTATCTCTGTTGCCAAATAGTCTATCTTCTATTTGCCTCCTTTTAAATTTGCTGCTTCAGTGCTTTGTAGAGAGACCTGGTCTTAATCTTAGAGAGCAGGATGCCAGCATTTAGTTGAAAAACAATTTGCCTGAGCCTCTGCAAGGCTCCTGCCTTATATTTGAAATGGTATCGTAGTGACACTTAGGCCAGTTTGATAACTCAACTGACAAAGAACTTAGCTGAAGAAGAAAAGAACAGCTAAGAGTACTGCAGACACTGTCTAACAGAGAGCTGTGGAAGGACAAGCTGGGAGATGCAAAAAGGGAACCATGTATGACCCATGTATGTAAGACTAGGAGACTCCAGCTGTGATGTGGCTTGCATGTTCCTCTGTGTGAACAGTACACACAAGGGCCCTAGACAGCAGCAAAGCTGACTCTCTTTTACTGAACTGTCCCTGCTCTCAGAGAAAAGAATCTGCTCACTGTTCTGAGAAAGGGCAATAAACACACATGAATATAATCTGATTCCTTACCTCCTAAAGGCACACAGAAATTTCTAATTCTTTTAGCTGTTCCTGGGTCTTGCAATGTATCTGCAATTAGCTCTGCACTGTGGTAGAGTGCCATTCTAACTTAATGAGGAGCAAAGAGTTTCTTTCTTTCTTTTTCTTTCTTTCTTTCTTTCTTTCTTTCTTTCTTTCTTTCTTTCTTTCTTTCT